>NC_134706.1:9082477-9382477 GCF_043290135.1 Rhipicephalus microplus | reverse complement strand
TGCCATCTTGGTGTAGCCAACTCGGCCACAGCCACCAATCAGCAGTGTGAACATGACATGGGTTGGTTTAACGTCATACGCCTTCTGGATCTCAAAAAACAAGTTGAGTGCCTCTTTGATCTGTAAGAAAAGGGGAAAGGCATAACTCTATAAATGCATTCATCAACATTTGGACTGTTCTATACATTTTGCAGTAAACTGAGCCAGGATTCTGAACCTTCATTGCCGATTCTTCTAAGGGCCGTCCACGCATTACCCGTACAGCCGCACCGTACGTGTCGCGACACCTGCTGCATGCAAGCGAATGGCGAAACAGAGTCACCGATTCGCTTTCGCCCTCCGCTGGTGTGCGGCAGATCCGCCACGTGCCCTGCAGCAGTGTGTTTAGCATGTGGGCAGGCCCTAACTGTGTTTTGATAATGAGCAAAAACTTGCGATGATTGCAAATAACTAAAATCATATGTTTAAAGTGGAGTTGAACCCAGGCCTCCGGGTGGCAAAAGGTGTTCTACCACAGCCTGAAAGGGTTTGAAAAAGAAGACGAAGAAAATTATACAGGCATTACGTATCGTGACAAGTTGCGCTAATAAATTCAATATCTCATACCAAAAGCGCGGAATTCCACCAGGGATCAATCCAAAGTGTGTGGCAGTGTAAGTGCGCTTATTGCCTTACAGAGACGTAGGGGGGCCCTTCGCAGAGTCATGGCAGAATAAAAACGTAGTGGGCACTTCGCAACAGTACTTACAGTGGGCATGCATTCAGGAAGGGTCTAAAACGACCCATTTGATGTGCACAAACATTTCATTCTCAGCACCACAGTTGACGTGTTAACTGAGAAGTGAAGGCTGAATTTCCCATTCAGCCGTCCCATTCAGGCTAAGGCCCACATGATGTGAACTAAGCTTGATCAGTCTATCACATTCTATTATTCTTATCGCCCAGAACAAAAGCAGAATAACAATTGTCACTATGTCGCAGAAAAAAAAAAGTCAGGGCAGCTACACACTATAGTCGTATACAACTTACGAATTTCTGAGAGGCTCCAACCAAATGACCAAAGCGTGCCAGCTGATCGCCTTTGCAACTTAAGAAATAGTCCCATTTATGCACCCGGCAATGTTCTCGGTAGGTGGCGCTATTCACCACCCGGCTGACGACATCAGTTAGGCGTTGGGGCAGGAGTTTATACATAATCGGGGCAGGCTTGTATGCATTCATCCCCGAGCAAGAAACATATATTTTTGAAGTTGCTTCCAACTAGAGTAGTGTGAAGACTGGAAAAACAACACAGCTGGTGGCCTTTCCCACCACCTCACCTTCACTTCCTTTTCCCACCTCCTTGCTATGCTATACACAACTTTCTCATGACGCCACATACAGGTTCTCTGCTCTGAATACCTGAAGGTGGCAGCCACCATGACTTTTTATCACATTTGAGAGTGCCAGTGCAGGGACAGTCTTTCGCTCCCCGTATTTTCTTTTTGTGCTCTTCCCGCATGTGCCGAGGGAAAATACACCGGATTGGAGGGGGCCCTGCCACCGATATGATGCCCCGGTTTCTGCGACACACGTTGGAGCAAAAGTTTATGCAGCATCTCAATCAGCTGGTACCCACAGATGGCACCACAATGACGTCAATGCAAGTTATGTATACCATACAAGGCCACGCTATGCTCTACTCTTTCCACTCCTCCTCACTTTCAATTACCTTTCCCATCTCCCCGCTAAACTATAGATGGCTATCCGTACTTTCTTGATCTATTTGTTTCTTATTTTATTCTCCTTGTCTCGCAATCATGCGGTTCTCATAACTGCTTGTTCTACTAGCGTGCCTGGATAGGCCAGTGATTACGTTAGCCTTTGTTGTTATATTTATTTATCCTCCTCCCCTTTTCCCGCCTCCAAAGCGTTGCTAGGCGACGCATGGTGACGTCGTCGCTCGGCGATTAAAGGCGCAGTTTTTGCGAACGCAGCCGGACCCGACGTTACTAGAATAGATTCTAGAATTATTCTAGTGCCCAACGATACTAAAATCAATTCTAGGAACGTTGGCCGGACCTAGCACAAGCTTACACGGATCCACTGTTAAAAAAAAAAAAAAAGCTCTCTCTACTGAGGACAATCGACCAATTTTTTTATCTACCTTTCTGTCAAGCACCAACTGTTTGATGTCGTTCTCGTACTTCTTGTCCGACATGCGTTTGAGTTTTGTTGCCTCCCCGACATCGTCCTCGTCGTCCGGAAGAAGTTCGGCTCCGAGCCGATGATCATCCGACAGCGTACCGAACGTATCCGGGTCGTGGCCCTCGAAGATCGGAAACTCCCGGCTCACGTGTCGAGTTCTCTGCGTTCGAGTTGCCGCGCCGCTTGCAGCAGGACGTCTTCGCATTGCCGCACCCGACTTTGGCGGTGCCGAGCTTTGGCAGTCAAGATCGTCCGTCGGAGAGCGCCGAGTTTTATGCGCCGCCTCGGTCGCCATGCAAAATCGTCGAGCTGAGGAGTGTGGTGCTGCCAAGTTGAGCTCGAAAGTAAACCTCCTGACTAACGCGGAACACACGCGCGCACATGGGCTCGATCCGAACATTTTGCCTATGTCGACTGCGAATTAATCGCGACTAGCACAATCACTCAGCTGCCGCGCACATCCAAATGTTTTTTCTCATCTTCAAATGCCTCCTGCGTGCGGTTTAACTGGTTTAACGCTGCAGTACGATGTACGGAGCTTTGAGTTCATTATAGTTTAATAAAACTAGACAAAGTGTTATGTGCTAGACAGATAAGTAAAAAGAGCATTGTAGACTAGAAAGCTGCTAGACTAATGGTTTGTCTCTTACCTCTGAAGCAACATTAGCACGCGCTTTTAGCAATTGTGGTGACGAAATGACTTACGAGTTAATAAAAAAAAAGTCAAATAGGAGAAATACAGTGTTTTTTTCACTGAAGAGTGTGCTAACATCAAACTTAATTACCGCACAAGGCTCGCAAGGGGTAGTTTTCCTATTTACAGTATTACAAAGTGCCAGTTTGTAGTTTTGCAAAGTTCGGTCTTGCGGTCTGGCTTGTTGCAGTCAACGACGGCACAAGCCAGTCGGTTAGCCTCCCGTTGTAAACAGCGATGGAGAAAACGTAAGTTGCGTCGCCGTGTCCTTTATTTGTTGCAGGTTGTAGGCTAACGCATTTGATCTGCGCCGATCGCAGGTAATCTTTGCCCGAATGGTGAAACTGTCGCCGTCGCCTGACGCTTTCGAAATCTGTTTTTTCGTACTAGTGCCCACGCGACCCTTGGATACTGCAAGGTTCAATGTGTCCTCTCTCGAAAACTGCGCTACGACGATTGTCAGATGTAAACAGCTCGGACTTTTCATCGTGTTCTTTCTTTGCTGCCTAGCTGACCGCCGTGAAACGCTTGACACCACATAAAGAAAGTGTCCGCGTGTTATCGCGGGCGAGATCGAGCGGACAAGCTGGCTTCACGGTATTGTTATAAAACCTTTGTGCTCACTGCCGCATAAGCTTGAACATTCACGCTCCGTTGCGTCATATTAACGTTGCTTTCGTTATTGGCAGTCACATGCAGTGTTATCTAGTGTCACTTGTCAGGCGTTAGTGAAAAGTAGCTGCCAGAATAAACTACGGTGTAGTTTGCGTCGAAAGCGGCGCCTGTGCGAAAGCGAAGTGACACTCGGGCGAAAGGACAGTTTTTTTTTTCTTTTTTTGTTGCGTTGAAGGGTCGGTGTTTTGCGTAGAGCAGCCTCTAGTTTACTCGGTCACATGCGTGCTCCCGATCGTCGTGTGTTGAGCATTTGGTTGGACCACGCGCGACTCGGTCAGCCTGATGGGAACTTCGCAAAACGCACTCTTGCTGTGTCCGCAAAGTTTTCGCTTACTATAAATTGCGCCTTTCGACCGCATTCGTCGTGAATTCATTATGCAAAGGACAGTCGCGTTTTGCAAGCCCGATATGGGACACATCACGCAGGTGGCATTGCATTAATTGAGTGCACAAAGCGTTGAAAGAAGCGAAGAGCGGTCTGTGACGCGAGAGCGCGTCGATAAGATAGCTTGGCTGGTTGCCTGCCCTTGGGATTGGTGGTGTCATTGGACCGCTGCGAGTTTAGCTGCCACCCTTTCAGCTATGGGTCACGGTTGTTGCTGCTCGTTCGAACTGCTGTCTTCCCCAATGGCAATCGCGACAGCTGTTGCCAATATTTTGCTTTGTTTGTACAGAGCTTTGCCAGAACACATTCTATCCATCAAAGCGAGGGTACCAGCCGTGAGAAACTCGCGCATTGTCAACATAGATGGTTGTGTGAGGATTTTACGAGTAATTTCTTGTCAGTTCATTTAGTGGCCTAACAATTCACACGTTGCATTAGTTTTAGTAAACCACGCCAAACATGTGTTGGGCACGAGTGCTCTCTGAACTGCGCCTAGACAAACTGCGTGCAACACATATGCTTTGTAGAGATGAAATATTCGTGAACACGGACTGCTGCAGTTGTCGATGTTCTGGCAAGCGGACTTGGTCGACTCTACCGACACCACATGTTTCACTGATTCTTCATTTCTCTTAAGTTTCCATCCTCACCTACACTTCGTTTTACATATGCTTTGTGGAGGCCAGTCTCTACACCTTACTAATGGCAATTATTGAACATGTTTCAGTGAATACATCGATGTGCCAGAGTGGGTGATCATCCATGAGCTCTATGAAGGCGAGAACTCTCACGAAGCTTTTGAACTGGACTTTGACCGTGCCCTCGAAGCCGGACCAGCGTCCATCATCGTGGAGCCGAGGCGGCTAGGCGAGGAAACGGCCCGCTGGATTGCGCTCGGAAACTGCCTTCATCAGACGTCCCTCCTGTCCGGAATCGGATCGCTAGCAACGACCCTTCTGCTGTGCCCACCGTCACCGACGCCGTCTTCTGCTCACACCCTGTTCGTGATCGGCGCTCCGCTGGCTGGCGTGAGCGCTTTCTGTGCCACCGTCTACTCGCTGTCGTGGGCAACCGACCCCTGCATCCACTACCAGGTCGAAAAAGATCGAGCCGTGCTCGATCGGCTACCACTCAGGGAACTTGCCAATCCGCAGCCGCTAGTGCTGGTGCGCAGGGACGAGCGAAAGAAGCGAGCGGCGCACCTCATCACAACAGGCCTGTCTGTCGGTGTGGTGTTGTGGAGGCTATACCAAGTGTGGCGCAATGGGGACGCTGGAGCCCTCCCGGCATACAGCTAGGGCTCATGTTATGCACAGGCGTTTGGAAACAAAGTATCTAGACATCAACAAACAAGTTACATGGAGGTGGCAAAGGTGATAGTTGTGAACGCGAGCTGCTTCATGCTGCCAGCGAGGACAGATGCTCTTGCAAATAATGAAAGGGCAGCAGCTGCCTTGTTGACCCATTTTTTGATAGCTAAGAAAAAAACATTATCTTTTTCGACTTATTTTCATGTGTAGGGAGTGTGAAGAAACTTATTGGGGCGTAGTATAATTTTAAGTCTAGTTTATCATGTATGCAAAATATTCCAAAATTGATGCAAATACAAGCGACGAGTGCCTTGTTTGAAATGCTGCGTGACGATCTGTGTCTAAACTGCAGCTGTGAATGTAGTTTTGTTGTGCGAACTAATTGTCACACTTCACGCAGTGACAAACAGTAGCAGCGTTTTCACGAATGCCTGTAAGCCATCTTTGAGGGCTGCACGATATGGTTATGTTTATAAAGAAAAAATGGTCGTCTCTAAATACGTGATGAAATGTACTCGTACTTATATAAACAGGAATAAGTTCCTATTGTTTCTCAGAATCTTTTCTTCCCAAGGCAGCTGCGGAATAAAAGAAAGAAATTGGTACTTATTCCATCTTGTTTGGAAGTTTAATGGAAAGCAGATAGCATGCCCTTATGAATTAAACAGTGTTCTCATTAAACATTCACCATGCCTCCTTGTCTGCATTTTATTGCTGTCTGTTGAGATTCCAGCAAGAACCACCAGAGGTTCTAAAATGAACAAATTGCTATTTAAAAGCCACCATTTACTTTACAGTTTTGCTTTGTCTGAGGTCAGTGTTGACTTGAGTGCAACATGATTAAGTTGAAGGAATCTTGAGCTACCCCTCGGACTTGGTTAAAAAGCACGTAATGCTGACTGCCGACACTGCTATGAACATCTTGGCCAAGTCTTGCAGTCGCGCGTGACAAGAGTTCACCAGAAAATTGCGAAGTTTCCACTTTCTCAAGTGCTCATTGTCCACACTGAGGCCCATCTCTTTCATTTTAGAGCTGCCAGCACCCGCTGTTTGACAGTGGATTGCATGCTATTGGCCGATAACTGACTCTAATAAAGAGCCCCGTTTAGATTGGATGTGCTTCTTGCGACGGGGTGTCACCACGCGCTCGCACTTTGCTCGATAGTCTGCTAACATTCATAAAGTGAGCTACGCTTGTGCAAAAGAATCGCAACAGAAGAGTGTGATCGTGCTTCTTCATGTACAGTGAAGGTCATGACGACCCGACATAACTTCTTTCACCCATGCCATCCCGTCCTGCTTCCAGCATGCTCATCATGATGAGCAAAGAATGAACTCAAAGCGAGCAACTAACCACAATAACGTCCACTTTCTTGGCAGATTCAAGACCTTTTGGTAGCAATTGATTTGTGAGCGGTAAACTTTGATACGCACCCCCGTATTCTAGAACGCCCCTTCACTCAACGCTCCAGCTTCACTTGAGAAAGCCGATTGGAGCGCCATCTCTAGGCAGGATAGTCACTGCATATCAGTGATGATTTGCTGCTATTCTTGAGTAGCGCAGTGTCATTTTCAGCCGAGCAGTGGCGCACTGCGCAACTCTGTCAAGTGAAGGGTGCAAGTCGAGTCGAGGAGCGTTTCTGAGTACGGGGGTTAAACTATTTAGATATAAAACTTTTTACTTGACAATGCAGTTCTGCGGTATTTTTTTACAAAACTGAGTGTCAAAAGGTAGATTCTTGCCAAATGCAACAAAAAATTTAAATCAATCCTTATCAATCGCATTAAAAAATATCACATAAAAATCATGGTGTGAAACTTTCCACTGTTCAGACCTCACTGAAATCTATGATTGGAAGGTTGGAAGGGAAGCCACAGTCCAGTGCAATTCCAAACTACACAGTTTTAAGGGCAAAGCCCCCCCCTAGGTCAAGGCTTGTTCATAGACATTGTGCGCCGCAGCTGCCGCTAATGACGATCGCGATGAAGAACAAGCGCGTTCCAGACCACACAATCTTTCTCTGCCATCACTGCACAGCACATGCAAGGTACTCACTATATACCACGATGACGACTCTGATTATCGCAGACGACTGGCTTGTGCAGTACATAATGTCTCGATAGGCTCTACGATGCATTTCGTACGACTAGAAACCACCAACAACCACCAGGGGAACGTGCAACTTCCTTGCCAACTTCAGGCTAGATACGATACCACAAAGCAGTAATAATGAAAGCAAAACGAAATTCACAACTCAACACAACATACCAGTTACGACCAATAAACATTGTATATAACTGTACACTGCTTTGTCATTTTCATACATGAGTGGTCAATGTCACGGGTGTGATTTCGGTTACACCGAACAATACCACTGCATTGCCTACTCGTCATTCACTTCATAGATATGCTGTAATTTTTTTCAATTGTGCTTGCCTATTCTGTATGGAGCTGGCCTTACTCTTTTGCTGAAGTGGCCACGGTCACCTTTGATGCTGTGGCAGTTTTCTTGCTACGGCAGCCACATATCGACGTAAGCAAAATGCAGGAACACCAGCATTCCAATTGGACGTAGGTTAAACCTCAAATTATGAAACTTGACCCAGAGCTTTGCTAACAGTGCCTCATAATTATGACAGAGCTCCACTGCATGTGCCTCATAATCATGACATGATTTGGGCACATGCAGCTTCACAATTGAATCAAAAGAGTACCGACATAAAATATACAGGTATTTTTAAGCAGTTCTGAATAAAAACACAGGTGTCCAGAATCCTAGAAAGGGTGTCGTGGTGCCTAGGAATGCAATGAACATATTTTTAATGCAACTACCACAGAGCAGCCATTTCAGTTTCAGTGTTGAGAGGGCAGCTTCGCTGCAACATGTCAAAACGAGTCTGACATCATGGAAAGACTGCAAGTCCCGACATATTGGCAACAGCTGCCCGTTTGCTGTCAGTTGAACATAATTAACGTGTATGATGACGAGTGGATTGTCGTCCAAAGACTGACAGCTGTTTCTAGCATTATGGCTCCATGCAGGACACAGATTTCAAAGGCTCTGTCCTGTGTTGACTTGCAATGCTGGCTTGCAGATGCTAGGTGCCAAAAACTTCCAAAATGAAAGCAAAATATTTTATACATGTCTGACTGCGGTGTGAGGAGAGTATTGTTATTGCACACTATGGAAATTAGAAATGTTCCTTTAGGGTTGCCTAAAGATTATGTGAGTATTTCTTTATATGTGATGGAAAGCTGTCAAACAAAACAGAAAAGCTGATTGAAAGAAACTGCTGGCTTTCAAGCAATTTAAGTAAAAGTGCATTTTGTGCCTCTTGTGGAGATCTGCCTTCTGCACTTATGTTCATGAAATGAACACGCCTCTCAAGAAGGAGATAAGCTCTGTGAACCTGGGCGACACGCACGGAAATTGGCATTTATCTCCTCGTGAATTGTTGGTAGAATGCCTTTAGGTTAACCAGAATGGTTTATCACGCTCAGTGTTTCAAGAGAGGGCACAGAGCATGGCATCAGCGTCCGTGGGCAAAATCGCCACTGGCCACCGTCGCAGAGAAGTTTGCATGAACCGTATACAAGGCGATATCAGCCCCTCCATGTGCTAGCTCGGTGGCTTAGGCTGTAAATAGGAAGTTGGGAAAGACTGCGACACTACCACTAGAGAGAAAGAAGGGGAAAGGCTGGGGCACTCTGTTGACCTACTTGGGCAGTAGCAATGCGTTTGTTTGTGTGTTGCTCAATTCTACAAAGTGAAACGTTTCTAATATTTGCCGTTGGTAGGCCTGACAAAGAAACTAACCCAGAACCCACAGACCCCAGTATTGTGAGAGCAAATGTTTTAGGGTCACTGACCGAGCTGTTCGAGGTTTATTTGAAGTTTTGATAACGCATTGTTAACTATAAATTGTCATGGCGCTGGAGAAAAAGGTGTGCTTATACACATATGATCAAGCTCTTGGCACCGCGAGTACAGCATACAGCAGGAAACAGTAGCAAAAAAAAAAAAAACTGTGTTTGCTTGCGTGACCAGATATCAAGCTAGTTACAAGTACACTAATGTTTTTTCTGCCCATCCGCTTGCTGCTCTCTGTTCACATACATCTCATCCACAACGCTTAGTCGCCTATTCTGCCTTTTCCTTCTCCGCTTTGCCTCTATATGTCATGTCACGTGGGCACACTCAACACGACATAAACTTCACAAATTCGACGTCTACTCTTGTGCTTCAAAACGCGAGGCGTGCACAAAATGCGAAGGACAGCAACAACGCAAGCTGGAGAGGGGGCCTTGTAAAGTATAAACTCTTTGTAATGGGTCAGAAGCTTCAGACTCGCTTCTTGTTAGCTACCTCGCATGGTGCGACACCTGCTGTGATCCTACATTTATGCTAGTCACCACTTGCATAGTTCTTGATGCGATTCCTCACCCTACCCAACGCCTCAATAGAATCTTTTTCCAAAGCACTCTTAAGCACAGGCATGGCTCTGTGCTTAGGTAGTTTACCATGCCTTGATCAGGGTAATTTTATCCCAAGCCTGCCAGTTTTTTGCGAAACCACCAAAGCATAGTCCTACACAATGTGTGGTTAAGTATGGTGATTTAAAAGCTGCAAACTTGCAGCCAATTTCACAAGTGACTTGGCTGATCACATTAATCGGAACCAACAGGCAATGATGCCAAGAGAAGTAAAGGGGGCATTATTAAAAGTAATTGCAATGTAAATGTAAAAGAAACAAAAGTGGACAAAAAGATAACTTGCCGCCGGCAGGATCCCCACCTGCATCACATCCGGCATATTTGTAAACAGCAGCACTAAATTAACAAGATGAGTACACGAGGCAAACGTCCCTTCGCATTCACAATGGGTAAGGTAGCAAACTCTGAAAGCCACAGAATGAATAACAAAGTACACATTTTGTGGATTCATTTTTATTAAGTGCATACGTAACTAAACGCATTGTTGGTCACTTGGACAGGTGCAGAAAATAACTCAAGCTCTGTACAAACTAGACAGCTGTCCTGTATGGCTAAGACAAAAATTGGCAGGAAAAAAAAAAAGCCAACACAAGCACAAGGTGCTGAGGGAAAATAACCTTCTCCCCTCGGAGATCTGGGCAAAGTTGATGACCAAAAAAAAACAAAGCCAAAAACGAAAAAAAAAAAAGCTTTGAGCAATGCGAAACAGACAGCAGAACTTGTACAATGTATATGTTGCTGGGCTGTTCTGAGGAAGGATCCGTAATGGGTGCATCGCTGAATTCCATTGTCAGCCTGCTGTTCTTTCTAGTACCATTAAGGGTGCAATCTGCAAATTTTGGTACAGTGCTTACACTGTGAAGTTAGAAGGTTTTAGGGGGCCACAATACTCCGGAATGCCACGGCATAAATTAAAAAAAAAAAACAGCTATTTCAGAGGTGAATACTAGTGACATCTATGATAGGAAACATTCAGAACCAAACTTTTTTCCCCACAGACCTGTGAAAAGTAACAAGCAAGAAATGAGCGTGGCTACATTACATTACCTATATTACAAAAGACGCGGGATGAGCCCTGCATGCCTTTTGCAGTTACCTCATCCAAGTGGTTCATTAATGCATTGAAAACGACATAAGTTCCAGGAGTTGAATAAGAACTTTGTTAATTGTTAAATATAGAAACAATACAAATGAAGTGACCATCCCAAGTGGCCGTTTGAGAGTCAAGCAAGAACTGGGGAACAATTGTTAGCAGAGCAGTGACAACACGAAACTTCCTCAGAACAGACAGCCAATCGCAAAAAAGAAGACTCGTCAAACTGAGCATTGCACAAACGCACACAAAAATGACAAGCGTACGCATTTTAAAACTGCATGGGGAGCATTGGCGGCTTCAACAAAAAGGAGCCATTGTCGGGTGAAGCACAAATGAAAAAAACTCAGAACAACAAGGAACGCTATGCAACACTTTTTTGCCACCCAAACGGTACCCAGAACGTACGTATGGCACAACAGACTTACAACAGACTTTGTAGCAATCACTTTTTTGCAATCTTCTGTTATGAAGATGTTGTCAGTCAAAGACTTTAACAGAAGTTTCCAAGGGACAGAAAGAGGGAGAGAGGAGAATCCCAGCCACCGACGTTCAACAAGTCCCACATTTTTTTTTTTCAACGAGTGAAAATCACAGTCAGTTTTCATTCCTGCTAGCAGAACAGGGCAAGAGAAATATGAGGAGCAACACAACTGCAGAATATGACAGCAGATGACAACTTGCCTATGTACAAAAACCAAAGCCTCTTCCCGGGCCATGCCAACCGTCGCACCTACAAAAATAATGCGCTCTCTCCGGAGCTGCAAACAGTTGAAACTCTGCCACCAAACTCTTGCACCATCTCAACACTTCAGCTAAATCTTACAAGCACTTGTGAACCCGCGTGTTTCAGTAGGAAAACTGCTTCCAGAAGAATGCTCTCCAAGTGGCCCACTTTTCCGAGACAGGAAAGTACTTGGTGTACACTGCATCGGCTCGCAGCCATGGAGGTGGAAAGTGCCAAACTGAATGTGCTTACTGCGATATTGCAGATATTTTTCTGATAACATCTCTACTGCTCCCTAAATCTCAGAGCTTGTTCTATATCTACAAAAAGAAACATTACTTACTCTTGCGTTGGGCTGTGCATGAATTGAAAGAAAAACTGTACGTAAAACTACTACAAACTCAGTACAGTAGCCAGTCTGATTTGTCTTATAAAGCAAATTTTTACATATCTGCTGCTTTACTTCCTGCTCACATTCTGCAATGGGGCAATGCATAATTTGTGTTGTTCAGAGACACTCAATCAAAAATGCACAAGAGACCACCATCGCATGGCTGGCTCACCACCAGACAAGCAAACAGCAGCAGAAGAAGAATAATCTGCTCCCAGCGCCTACACACAACACAGGCAAACAATGATGGCAAGTGTTTATTGTAAGTGGTTAAACGAATTGTGCAGTTACATTGCAAAATTTAAGCAAGTGAAGCAGCAGTAAGTGCTGAATTTACTCTCAAGCTAGTTGAAAACGACTGGCACGGGTCACTGTGCGGTTAGTCTTTGTTAAAAATGCGGGCAAATAAATGTGCAACCACAGCTTACAGGGAACATTTGTAGCGTTTCCGACGCTTTGGAGTTTACATTTGCAGCCTTGTCTTCTGGCTATGCGACATCCATAACTGGGGATTGTGTATTGACTGGTTGTGTGGCAACAGCTTATTGGAATGCATTTCGGTCATGTTTATGGTGAATGCAAGTACAGCACAACAGACAAGGATTGGCAAAGAAGGGCACTAACTTTAAGCATCATTTAATAGTGAAGCAAAGACCATATAAATATGGCATGGAGGATTGCATACACGAGGGTGCAGTTATCAACTGCGTCGATGACTATGAAATGACAAATCACTTGTGACAGGTTTGCTGTTAGATGTCATTGAAGGTCAGCACTGTTCCTCGTCAATCCTCGTCTGTTACGCTGTTGTTACATTCATTATGTCCTGCCAACGTGCCCAAGTTTCCACCCTGCGTTACATTTATAGCAGTGACACGCTGCCTGAATTTGACAGAAACACAGTAGTTGTTGTGCAGAAAAGCATGGCTTCAGTTTCCATAACGTACGATTCTATTTGCGGATAAATCTCTTGTCTTTTTCATGGCTCCCTTAAAAGTCATGTGTTCACATTGAAAGCCAGGTTTGAGTACCTGCTCTGTGCTGATCTCTCTTACAGAGACCAGTGTGTTTGAAAATGGGCGCCTTTTGCACTGTAAAGTGAAGCATATCGAATTCTCGCATCTCGAACTGCTCATCATCGGTACTTGCTGTTGAGCCAAAACTAGAGATGTGCACAAAAGTGACTCTTCTGGAAGCAGCCTTCCCCAATCCCATAAACTGTGCAACGCCAACACCCTCGTGGGCAGCCTGGCCTTAACAACAAACGATAAAAACATCTTTCAGCACCGGTGTCTCTCAGACTAGCTGCCGTAAATTTTAAGCCATAAAAAAGGCTGGCTGGATTTGTAAATTGCGATTTTTGTGCCATGCATATATATGCATCCTCCTACGGTTGTAGTTGCAGAATAGCCAGCACCTAAACAGCCCGAAAACCCATTAAACAGTGGTATACACTTTCATGGCACAAGCGTGTAGCGCTGACTCAACCCTATGACAACATCCCCTACTAAGATATGAAGCACTGTGAAACCCTGATAATCCAAAGCCCATTAAGCTTTGAGCACACCGTTTCTGTGAACAGCACAGAACAGAGCTTTGCAAAATCACTGCCAAGACATTCTTTTCTTTAAATGTTGCAAAGTAGTAAAAAAAAATTCGCGTTCGCTTCATGTTTTGCACTCACACCAGATTTCCGTGTGTATGCGTGTTGCTCTTCAGAGTTCAGTGTATGAGTAGAGCAGCTTTCTTGTTTTTTCTTTCACACGGTGCAAACTTGAGTAAAACACCGATAAGCTCGCGGAGTGTACATGCTGCCACAACCACCACAGAGATGAAAAGTTACTAAAGTTGTTCTAGGATTGAGCCAGCTAACAAGTGTTTACTTACAATGAACCAGCAGCTGTTCCCTGCCGGCTTCAGATCGAAACCTTTCAGTCTCAGCACCACAAAGACGTGCTGCTCATCACTGATGAGAGATCCAGCTTTGTGCAAGAACAGATGACAATCGAGGCGCTAGTCATTAGCTGCTGGCGACGGTAGTTTGTTCAAGGTGCAGTCAAAGCAGATGACTGCTTCTCATACTCGGTTTCTGCCACGTGATGATAGCAGTAATTGTTGTGCAACAGTGACTTATGCAAGGAATCACTGGCCTCGTATGCATTGTAGACATGGGCTTAGGAAAACCTTCATGTACCTGTGGCCAGCCGCCCAGCACAGAACCATCAGCATCAGTGCGCACTACCAAGTGCCTTTTCCTCCTTGTCTTGGAGCGATGCAATTCGACAAAGCTCGCAGTAGCAAGCAATGCATGCATGAGGACGAAAACTCCGGTTGCTATCCACTCCAGCTAGTAGCTCAATGCAGCAGTTCCAAAAACAAGTGACTTCGAAGCAGCTCGTAGAACATAGTGCAACGCATACAAAAGGCAAAAGAAACACTGGCTTTCTGAGGTGGGTGAAATGCACAAAATGTACGCGGTGATGTGATGACCTCAGCTATGGTTATCGACCACGACAGCGACACACAAAAAAAACGTGCGCTCGCACCCGTCGTCGCAAGCGTGAACGACGGAGAGCAGTGCGCCGCTGCTCAAACAGTTGGCGTGTGGCTTTGTTTTACAAACAGCGAAGAACTTTGACGTGGGAGAACGAGTTTCACAGACGCGGGGGTGTTTTGCAGACACCTCCTAATCAAGCGCGCTTCCAACATGTGAGGGTGGGGAAAATGCATAGAGACGGAGGGGTGAGGCATGCCATTGTGTTCCAAGATGCCACTACAGAGGTTACACAGCTGCGTGCTAGAGGAAAATGAGCGATAACAAGTGCACAGTTGAGAAAGATAAACATACAAGCCCGCTTGACAGCCCCCAAGAAGCCAAACCCCTGTGGCGGTGTACGTGCATTCTTCTAAAGCAACTGCTTCATAAGGCTTCACCGCAGAAAGATGTAACGTAAAATCTTGTCTCAAATTTTTTCTTTAAGTGTATTGATAATAATAATAATAAATAACATTAGAGCGGGCATATGTTGCAAAGAGTAGGTACCCTTTCTGCATCTATAATGACATTTTATGCTCTAATGAAAAGGACAGGCCCTAGCAACACTTTGTGGGATACGGTCACCCTCGCAAAATACCACATTACACTACCGTAATGAATGCAGTGAAGTTGCAAGCTAGGTGTGGAGGTGGCAAGCTTGGGACAATGCTGCCAAGTCACACAAACTTTTATGGAAGTGATCGCACTTTGACAGGGATTGTTTGCGAATCCCATATATAATGTGCAATGATTTGCAACTTAAACAAGGCATATTTATTCAGGCCGCATACATTACACGCCGAACCGAGCTACAAGCTGCCTTCATAATAACTCGTCGAATGCATGATGACATGCTTGGAGGCTGTCTGCACAGTCTTGTCAGAACAAAAGAAAGTGTACAAAAAAGACACACCGAGAAATGTTGTGTAGGTGCACGCACGAGACGAGAGAGTATAGTACAAACAACAGTACACATTTCACACAGACACCCGTTCCTGTCCGTAAACCGAGAGGAGGAGGCGCGAGCGACAGTGGTGCCTGAACTCCTCTCAAGTGAATCTTCCTCAGGCCCATCACAATAGGTAAAAAAAGTGTGTCAAATCAAACGAAAAAATATGCGGGCTTACGCAAGAATTGACCACAAAACACAAACATGAAAGCAAGAAAAGGAGACAGCTCTCACACCCCTGATAATTCCTCCCCGTCTTTGGAAGACAGCCCGCCCTGCTATCGACACTGGCCCCTGACATCTTCTGATATGCCCTCTTGGGTCAAAGGTGCCCGCCACGTAAGCTCGGCGGCCACGAGGCACCGAGCTGTTTTGCCGGCTCACGGCAACTTTGTGCCAAACACTTCAACAACGTGTAGATTACGACATCAAGGAATTTCACAACAGAAACGCAAATACGAATTCCACTAGTTGATGCGCAGAGGCTTGTAGTTGAATGGTAATGCTGGCGTGTGCATATGGTTTACTTAAACAATCCAATATTCAGGCCAGTATTACATCTGTTTTCCAACAGAGAGCTTCTCTACACCAGCTAGCGACATTCGACAAGCCTACTATAAACACTGTGTGAAGAATAAAGACACTACAATGACTACGCACTAAGGAGACAGTTTTCACCAGGTAACTACATGGTCTATGGTTTGCTACGACAAATGCATGCCAAATGCAGCATAAACAGTTGCAAGCACATTGAAATGTGCGTCTCAAGTATCCCGATAACAAATGAGAAATAAAGCTGGATATTTAGTAGTGCACCGTCCTTCCTGGTCATGTTAGATTACGTCGTAATTAAATTTTGCAACCACCGCTTCTGTATAATTCATTTGCTGACAAGTTAAAAACACTGCGGAGGAAGCCACTAGACAGCGCACGCCTTGCACGTAGCTTTCCGCAAACGAGATTGCAGTCTGCCGACATAATCACAGCGTCAATGAGGGCTTAATCGAGATGGTTTTCTCGTAGGGGTTGTAGCATCCAGCGAGGTAGTAAACATCGGCACAGGATTCGTCGCTGCGTATCCTGTGAATCGCCCTGTACTCCTCCCAAGAAAGGACCTCGCATTTGTGAGAAATGGTCTGCACATCGTTCTGGTCCAGGTGTGGAGAATCGAACAGTGCACCCTGCAAATACATATGCTCTTGTGTTCAGTAGTGCATTTACTAATTAACAAGCACCGTCAGTCATCCTTACGAGTACTTTAATAGACAGGGTATGCATTAAAGAGTGACTGAAACACTGTTGAAAGTATGCAATATTTTGGGCCAGAACTACAGCAAATCATTCACGCCAACATTTAAACGTATCGAGGTAGCTGTTAGATCTATCAACATAATGACAAGTTGACGAGGAAATGCAAGGCTTCGTTGCCACCCGTATCTTCACTTTGCAAGTCTTATTGGGGCTACTTCGTGAGCGTTATGCGACAGAATGGAATGAAACATCATGAAAGAACAAGAGAGAGCCAACAGGCAAGCTGAAGATCCTCGGAAATGTTTTCAATGCATGAAGAAATATTCAATTATCATAGCTGAACATCAATATTGGGGGGCATTGTTTTTTGAAGCTTTAAACTGAGGAGTGCAATGACTTTAAACTGAGGAGTGCAATTTATTTGTGTTAATGTCATGAGCAGACACTAGCTGGTGTCACATACAAAAGTTGGGGGTGGGAGGGCTGGTTGTGACATTTACAAACTATTGGCATGGGATTCGAGTAAGTCAGACTTAATGCAAGTTAATACGGTTCTCTGACCCTAGCTAGTACTTGCGTTTCGATGCAATCGAAGTCGTTCAAAAACTGTTTTGTAAACGTTTCATATAATAGATTGGAGCCACTGTCCGTTATGTGATCATTCCTTGCCAAAATGACAGCGCTGCCATTTCCCGTTGCTATTCACAATTCTGACAGTCAGATGAGCCTCGGCCAATTCCTCGCAGGATCTTTTAGTCCTATTGGGACATTTCGTTTTTTTTTTGTCAGAGAACACTTGCAAAGTAGGCCTCTTGCTTAATGCGCATCTACTCGCGGCAGCAGTGCTCTTAGAATTTTTAGTGCCTTTTTCTCTTTACCGTCCCTTTCAGACGAGAAGTGAAAAATAACTAAACTTTATTGAAGCACCACGATCCTTGCCCTAGCATCGAGGTATTTTAGGTCTATCTGTAAAAAGATCACCAGCTGACCTTGGGGTGCCTGAGACGCCTAGCGAGTCCATTGGTCTCCTCCGGGTGGTAGAACCACTTGACGCGGACCACCATGTTTCCGTTCCAGCCTTCCCACATGGCTTCGATGCGGCCAATGTATGGCAGGTTGGGCCGTCCCGTCGACAGGAACACCGCACAGTCACCAACCTGCATCGCCACACAACCTCTTCGCACATTTCACCCTACAAAATGGCAGTACAAATAATGTTTGAATTTTACCAACACCGCATTACCCCTGCAATAACGACACCACTTTTTTTTTTTTACTACATCTCTGCGTTGTTAGCCACAACCATATCAGCTAAGTGGACAATAAAGCCACAGAAAGCGTATGGTAAAAGTTATTTCTTTATTTTCCAGTTGCCTTCTCCGAAGTTTATTAAAGTGGGACGCTTGTGATGCTTGGAGCTTGAAAGACATTCCACATAAACTACCATGACGAGTCATACTGGCTCCCAGCTGCACACAATATCATGCATGAAAGTTGAAAAAATTGCAGACAAAGCCCCTTTGCAAATTTTGGTCATACTTCGACATTTGTAAGGTGTTGCCTAGGAAATGGTTTACTGGTTTCTCCAATCAGTTAATTCTAGATGTAAGTAATGGAAGCTCTACAGTGCTGTTACCATGCCTACAAGTGGTCTGCAATCAATCTCGTCACAAAACTGAGAGCACACCATGTTCATGTGATGAGCTCCCCTTAACTTTTTCCTTCTACATCACTTGGCTGCACATTACTGTCGGAGGAGTAACATGCTCCACATTGACTGATGAACTGGCGCAACGTGCTCTGGGAAGTGATGTTGCACGCAGTGTGCACGGTGTGGCTTTGACTCTCATTTGTACTGCAGCTTTCCCTACACAGGTGCAGCCCCTCACCACACAGAGCCATTCCATACATTGCAGGCACTATCGCTATCACCCAATCTACGCTCGACCCTCATTATAATGAACTTGCATCTTACACGGATGTGAGTTTGTTATATACGAAAATTCGTTCAAAAAGTATATTCCTAGCACTATATCTGCTGCAAGAGTTTTCATTTGCTACATTACAACCAATATTTCATTATATCCAGGTTCGGTATATCAAGGATTGAGTTTACATGCCATGCTTATTCATTTGCCCCATAAAGACTGGTACGACTGAAGAACTCGGGCTCATACTGGTTAATAAGGCACAGAAAGCCACCCACCCGAATGGCTTCCCTGCCCCTGAAGATGGTGCTGTAAAAATACTTCCTGGCCTTCCCGTTCAGCCCCGGCCGTTGGGAGCTTGTGCCCGACCATCGCCACAGCTGTCGCATCGGCAAGAATGCTGCATGCGGAAAGAACACGAAGTGGTTAACAGTTTTGCAGTGAAAGTTGTTATGGGATCACAACAAGGGTTGCGTGCGCCACAATTGTCAGCTGCTGCCGGTGTCCGTAACCACAATCATGCAAAATAAGCAAAAGCTGAGTAAATAAATAAATAAAAGAAACTAGGGCACAATGAGATTCGAATTCAAGTTTCCTGCGTGCCAGCCCAGTATTCTACCATAGAGTAATGCCAGAGGTTAAAACTTTGTTGCAAACTGGTCTTAGGCAGGCTTCATGTCGGTAGAGAAATCGCGTTAACGAGTAATAAAGTTTCAGTACAGCCAAGTAACAACCAGGCATCACACAATGCGAATTGCATAACGACAGGGTCGTCGAACTCTCCAACCTATTACAAAAGCATCAGGCATAATTCTTCATCGTTGTCAGCCACAGCATCAAAAAGTTGGATGAAATTCCCTGCGAGTTTGTAGCGGGTACCACGCTTCCCCGAAGAAGGACGAGGATGGCATAGTGAATGCCTCCCTATTGCACAAAAATTATGATGATTAACGGCGTAGCGGTACCCTGCAAGCATTCTTGTAGAAGTTGCCCAAAAGGTGTTAAAAAAAAGCCCCTAAAGGCTACTCTTCCAGCTTTCGTTGTGATTGTGCTGCACGTTCTGCGCAGGCCCGGCAGTTTTTTAAAACATGCCAGAACCAATTGTCCTCGTGATAGAAATGTTATCTACACAGCGTGACAAATTATGGACACGAAAAGAAATTAGGAGTCCAAGACCGCCAACTTTCAACAACATATTGTTGGAAGTCAGCACTCGTCTCATCCTCCTCGTTTTTTGATTAACAGGCCCATTGTGCCATCCTTACTAATTTCCCTCATCTTGCAATATACTATTATAGGAGTCACAGCTATACCATGAAATCCTGTTGACATGACCAAGCATAAGACGTGTTCAAGATATTACAGTAAAAGCTCGTTAATTCAAACTCAAACGGTACTATAATATTGTTCAAATTAAGCAGAGATTTAATTAGTGGGCGGTCACTAGAGTGAATGAACATCCCGCCACCCTGTGCGGGAAGAAACCAAAGAAGCCACGTCTCGACTTGTTATCCTGAAATAGGCGCTACTCTGCATTCATGGCAGGTGATTTCGTAATTTAAGATTTTGGAGCTCTAACAGGGAACAGAATTATTTATCAGTCGGAAATAAATAACCCAGGAACAAGCACCACATGCATTGACGTGAGCAGTGAAACAATGTGAAACCCATGATGCTACTTATGCTCTAAAATGTGTTTATTTACATGCCAGAGTTAAAGGAGCACTGACATCAAATTTACTCATGCCAAGATTTTTGCGTCAGCGAGTAGCTATAGACCCCGTAGCAGCGATTTGCGACCTAAAACGCAACTGAGGGGTGAATAACCATCAGATTTATTGATTTATATCACTGGTATCTCGCACTATTCAAAACGGCCGGCAATCCTGCCATTTTGAGCACTGGGAGCACCTGCAGTGGCGCTACCTCGCGGTCACCTCCAGATCACGCCACAGCTGACCACTTCTTCACAGAAAGAAGTGACGACAGGCTCAGCTGCTCTGCAAACATTTTGTCTGCTAGGCGGACGCATTCAGTCATGCCTTGTAACCTGCATTGCTGTCGTCGTAGTACGAAGTGTCGACTCGGATTCAATACGATAGTCTGGAGCTTGGAATCCCCGCGATTCGCGACGTCGCAAATTATTTTTGCTTCGATCGACCTTTGCAGAACCGTGATTCCGAAATGGACGCCGTTCCAAGCAGCACTGCAGAGGAGCCAGAGGATGCACGCTTCAGCCATGTTTGCTCGTGTGTCTCAGTTAGCTATATTGGTGTGTTTTGGCCTGAAAAGCATTCAGGTATACGCAGAGGGGTCAATGCAAGATAGCTAATGCGAATGAGCATCAGCGGAGAAATAGAATACGTTTCCGGCTTGCCAGGTTCTTTTTTGCGCCTCCAGATGGCCCCACCTATCTAGTCTCTCGCGGTTAACACGTTACGTGGACGCAAAGTCTACAGATGAACTAAAATTCAACGATACCTGCGTGTTGCTTGTTAGCGATGATATCTGACTATACGCTGTTCCACTTTTGATAGCTCGAGGTCGTGTTGATATGTAAAACTTACGAGATATGAAAAGACACCCTCATCAAACTGTTTTAGTGCTTCGAACTAGACGACTGCAACTCACCTGCAACTCGCAACGATTCCCCGACATGCTGACCTACAAGCACACGTTTAATCATGCTCTTTTCTTTCGCTGTTCTAAAGGTGGTTTTTATGTTGATAATTTCACGAAATCATTAACCGGTGCGACGAAGATGAGACGCAACGAACAAGTGTGTTTGTGCGCTTCGGCACCAGTCGGCACCATGATAAGAACACTCGTATCGTGCTCGTCATCGCTACTAGGGCATTGTCACTCGGGATGGTATTTGTGGAATTTATCACACCGAACACGTAGCATTAGTGTTGATGTCGCAGGGCATCCTATTTTCCATTTTTTTCTTTTTAGCTCTTCTAAACATAGAATTAAAATAACTTCCACGCGACAGATGCCGTTCAAATTTGGCCAAGAAGGCCTATGCATACCAAGCGGTCGAATGATGGGCACATCTCGATCTTGAAATTTGATGTCAGTGCTCCTTTAATGCAATCAAAACTAATCAGTAATTTACATTTGCTCAGGCTTCTATCGCGACTCTATGAGCATCCTTTGCAGCTTACCAAGAAGCTCCAGCACTGGGTGCGAGTCTTAAGCTACTGCGGAATGCTCCTGTTTCGTTGTTACGCATCACTAGTTAACTTGGGTTCTTTTCATTTTTAAATACAATATGATCACTTTGGGCTGACTTATATGAGGAGCAATGTACCGTAATTACTCGAATCTAACGCGCACCTTTTTTCCGGTTAAGCGAGTTCATAAATCGCATGCGCGTTAGAATCGAGTACGAACAAAAAAATTACGGTCAATCTATTGCCATCGCAAATCCAAAATGGCCGCCCCCTACGTGCGTCGGCATGGTGCGTCGGCTATTTCTCCCTATGTGTTTACCATGTGCGGCACTTCGTACGTGTGCTGGGGAGTTCGTCATCTAGTAGTGCATTAGCATCGACGACGTGGAAGGGCCGACTCCAAAAACTCGAGTGCACCATGATGCCGCTTTTAAAAGAAAAGTCATCGCGTGTGCAGAAACGGACGGAAATCGGGCCGCATCGCGGTCCTTCTCGAAACGTGCGTGCGGGACCGGCGGAAACAAAAGCAGAAGATTGTCGACAGCAAAGCTTCACGCAAAGGCTTCAGTGAACCACAGCAGGGTCGGTTTCCGCAAATTGAAGAGCTGCTCCGCGAGTATGTGCTTGAGGAGCGAGTGGCACAGCGGCCCATGACGACAGAACTGCTCCTAGTGCGGGCTATGCAATTAGTCTTAGAAAAAAGTCTAATGCGGAGCCTGTTTAAAGCGAGCAGGTGCTGGCTAATTAACTATATGAAGAGGAAAGGCTCTTCCCTCCGAAGGGGAACATGCATATGCGAAAACTTTTGCGGAGAAGTACGATGAAAAGCTTTACAGTTTTCAGAGGTTCGTCCTAAACTTGCGGTGCAACAACGGCTACCTGCTTGGGCAAATCTGGAATGCCGATCAGACGCCTCTTTACTTCCACATGCCTGGCACCACAACTGTCGAGAAGAAGGGGGCGAAGCAAGTTCGCGTGCTGACATCGGTCCACGGTAAAACTACAGTGACGGCAATGCTCTGTTACACGTCAGATGGGCACAAGCTTCGCCCATACCTCATATTTAAATGGAAGACGCTCCCGAAAGGAGTCGTTTTTTCGAGTGGTGTGATCGTGCGGGCCAGCAAAAAAAAAAATGGGTGCGCGTTGCAATCGATGTCTTACGTTTTTTTTTTTTTTTCGCGGTGGAAATCGGGTGCGCGTTACAATCGAGGGCGCGGTAGAATCGAGTAAATACGGTATACCAGAATCTTCCAGTTCGAATCAACCGTTGTGGATACCGAAGCGTTCGAATGATCGGGAGTTTTCCCTCACAAAAATACACAAGGCTGTGCCGAGACTAGGGTATCGCTTTGAATTAACCGAGTTTGAAGCAACGAGCTTTTACCGTGCTTATTTTTCTATTCCAAGCCAACATGCTGCAGCAGCAACATATTTTGATACAGTCAACACAATCGTGTTTTTACAAACGATCAGATACAACTGCGGAAGTGAAGTTTTACTTGTGCTTCTAGATTTCGTAGCTTTACGTTCCAGTGTGCTCGTTTTAAAGTAACATCCCAACAAGCCCCCAAATGATGTGCTACATGGCCACCAATTTGTATCAGGCGAATGATAACGATGGAGGTGAGAATGGATCCTTTTTATGATCTGCAAGCGCTCTTCTCTGCACTGCGCATTTCAACAAGTAATGGCGGCACCAGTCATGCTTCGACTAAAGATGCTGTCCTAGTTGTGCGTGCTAGGCCTTCTCTATTTGATTGTTCATATCAAGAGAGGCGACTTAACTTTTTCCACATCATTGCGTAAGCACAGTGCGCTTGAACAGGCTATCTGCACTAAATGACAAGCCGCCATTAGCGGTTCTATACTGCATAGCAGAAAAGCTAACTTTAGGAATTTGGAAAGGGTCTATTGTGTTCGAACTCTACATGAAATGGAAATAAATCGTTTCTTTGAACTCTATCTCGCACACATTTCGATTAACCTCCCTTTGTCTTCTCAGACATTTTAATGTCTGTCTTGTTTCTCACATCGGTTCACCTCGGACAACAATATTTGCAGAATAAAACACTATATAACAATGTGAAATCAAAAGTCATTTATTGACATGACGCACAAAAGCCTGCCAGAAAAACCCCAATGTGACGCTACCTGTGTGCCAAGTAACAGACTGCCCGACTTCAAATATACGCCTTCGTTTTAAATGAAAATTACAGCTATTAAATTTTCACGTCTCTGCAATGTGGACCAGCACTATTTGGTGCATTTGCCAATTTATATAATTTAATGTGAACTTCATTATTTACTTTTTAAGATTTACGCAGGAAATGTATTCTTTATAATATCCCATGCATAAAATCTACCAATTTATATATTAAATATCAATGCATAATGAACAACTGGAGTAGAGTAGCTATAAGCAAGCAGTCATTAAAGAAAAAAAAGATTTAGTGTACAGAATACTACAGAGATTTATTTATAATTCAATTTGCATTATGAGTAACACATCTCCTCAAAAAAATTTATTTGTCAGGTAAGTTTACGTTGAGGACACCTGCTTTAATTTTCAAGTTATTTGACGGTGGAATGTGTGGCTCCAAATTATAAAATTAGAAAATCGAAGCGCTGTACTTTAATCTTTAATTAAGGTGCAACCAGCAGTTGTTTACAAGAAAATTGTTTTAAAAATTTCAGTTTTATGAAGTTCTTGCAGCGGTAGGCAACTCGCTCGACTCACCCGCGATTTTGCTTTTCTCCACCGAGGGGAGGCGCCCTTTTCGCTTGGCAGGACCCCTTTTAGAAGCCTGGAAGAAATTGGAATACAAATAAACATGAGGCCGATGGGTGCATTGTCGGTTCAAATGAAACTTAGTTTCATTTGAAACTTCGCAAGAGACTTAGTTTCATGGCAGTTTTTACACTGAAATTTTATTATACTGAAGTTTGTAAAAGAAAGGTTTACATCAAGCTACTTCACAGCTTCTATTTGACCACTGACATCAGTGAAGTTTTGATACATGAATCACTACACATGGTTTAAGATGCACAGCGCTGTATGAATATGAAGTTTAAAAGAAAGGTTTAATAATAGGCAATTCATAATATCGAAGAACTTCTTTGGTTACAAATATAAAAAGTACCAACACAAATGGGATCCTCAATTGAATCGACAAGTTTTAAAATGTGATGAATACACAGCAAGCACATTTCAGTTAGCAAACCCTATCAATTATCAACATTTTACGTGTCATGAATCGAAGCCAGAAAAATACCCACACCCACCATGCTCACAGCCTCGTCTGATGAACTGCTATCGTCTGAGGCATCATCGCTGCTCTCCGAATCTGCCTGCTGCATTTCTGTGGATGAAGTCCGGATCCGAACTTTCAGTCCGGACTTGTTTCCCAAGCCGCTGGGCCCCGCCGAGTACAGGGAGCATCCCGAGGTCGAAGGCTCCGACGAACAGGTGGACGTAGTCGTTGCCGCACTGTCTCGGCGAGTAGCCTTGCTGCTACCGCCCTTCTGGTTGGCAGCGTCCGTGGAATGTTCCCGGTGTCGCTTGTGGTGTTTGTGCCGGTGGTGACAGCGATGATGTTTGTGATGCCGCCGATGCTTGTGCTCCCGCCGCTGCTTTTTCGACGTACTTGGTCCGTCGAAGACATCACCACTGTCCGAGTCGGACTCGTCACTCGAAAGTGCTTCTTGCGTTTCTGCAGAAAAAAGTGCGGGAACTGCATTACATTGATGATTACAATGACTGCAGAACGGCTGAAATTCCAAAAATTGTGCTGCAGAAGTGGGACGTAGTAGCTTCTCTAGTTGATGCAACAGCGTGCAAGCACTTCCAGATTTCCCCTTACCGACTCGCGTGTGCAGTCAACTTTCCTCACATCGTTTTACTCAATTGAACAGTAGAAATTTTATACAACAAAATCAACATAACAATACCTGTGATAATACAGAACTCCTATTTCCCCTATATGCTATGCACCTAGAAAGACGAACCTATCGGGCGAACACTCATAAACAAGTGCTCGGAATGAAACTGATGCTTGCGATTGTAGCGCCATCATACTGTGTTCACTCTAACAGTCTGCCGTTACCTGACACGTCCAGAGAGTGGCCACTACTTACTCTTGCCCTTGGGCTTCTTTCTCTTTCGCACCCTTTGTGGATTCTGCTGATTGGATGCGGAAGCTTCCTGTCCATTCTCTGCATTCCGGCAGCGCTTTTTGTTCAGGACAAGTGATGGGTGCGGGTCACCAGCTGAAAGGCAAGAGAAACGGACAACTGACACAATACCTCGAGTTGAACAAGCTGGTTTATCCTGAAAGTTCTCATTAAACGTGCAAATGACTAAGACCAAAAGAACACACACACGAAGTTTTCCACTGATCGTCCAGGAGGAACTCATTCCAATCGAACACCTACAACACTCAAACCTAAATATAACGCACCCGGGTATAACGAAATATCAGTTATAACGAAGTATAATCTTACAATATAGTGTTATGATTATACCTATATAACGAATTTTTAGATACAGTCGCTGATCGATAAATTGAACACCGATGATTCGGACATGCTCAGTAATTAAGACAGCCACGCAGCACCGCTGATGGCCCCCATAGAACTAATGAGTAAAGACGACCGATATTTTGGACAGCTGCCAAATCTGCATTCGTTAATCCGGACTATGTCTGAACCTGGCGTGCACACTTAATTGGCAGCCATTATCTCCTTTGGTACACGTAACATATAAAGTATGACCTCGGAGATAAAAAAACAAAAGCAAACTGGTTATCTTCATTGCCTCACAACTTCATGATAGAAAATGCCGATCTTGGAGGCACTGCTAACTGTGGGAGGTCATATCAACATCGCGAAAATCCCACGTTCCGATTCCGGTGTGCCCGCGTTGTTACGGCGCTGTACTGCTATTAGCGCTATTCTGTCGTATGTGTCTGCAATACAGCGTTCTCCTAAATTCTGCGCGCGTTCGTTTTTTTGCTGAGGCCTGCTTTATTTTGCGCTGTGCTGTTCCGAAATATCTGCGTTGAATGGGGCCAACGGTGCCCTCACGGATGGCGCCGAAGGCTGCGCCACCGCCACCGAAACGCGGCAGACATACACAATGCTAACGATGGCAAGGAAAGCCACCATCATTCTGCACGTGCTCAGTGGTCACCCGTGAGTCGATGTTGCCCGAGAGTTCACAGTTTCAAAAGTTCAAGAACTTCAAGCTGCAAATGGAGAGCCGGACCTGCCGCCCTGAGCAATGAGCTCAAGTGCAGACATTATTGACGACTTGCGAGGCTGCGGTATGCAGATTCCTGACGCAGTTACGTTTGAAGACTTCACAAATGTCGACAGTGCTGTGTTGTCGTGTGCCGAATCGAACGATGACATAACTGAGCAGGTTCCGCAACCGGCAAACAGCGATTCCGACTGATGATGATGACGCACCGTGTGCTCCGGAGCCGTCGCATGTGGACCTCTCCCGAGCCTTGCAATTCTTTCGTCGTCCTACCTGTGGTTATACAGCGAGCATACCACACTGGCAGAAACGCAGATGGACTTGGTTGCACGTGAGCGGAAGTGCGTGCAGCAACGCATTGACAGCCTTTTCCGGCCACTGGGTCACTGAAGCGTCAATAAGTATATTTTTTTCTAATGCATTCGTTTTTTCGGACATTCGATAATTCCGACTTATGTACGTTCCCAATGGATCCGAACTATCGGTTGTCTGCTGTATAACAAACTTGTTGTGCTGAAAAATGCAACTTTGTTATGATCAGGTTTGAGTGTATAAATTAGAACTGATCTAGTTGGTGTTAAAACATTACTAGTGTTAAATAGACAGGCATCTGTGGTGTCTTTACTTCTCTATTGTGTTCCTGTAATGTACCCTGTCCTTCAACACAAACATTCGTTCATGCTCTACGCATCAGCTACACTACTCATGAATTGAAACATGAAAACACAAAGACTTTCAGTTTCAGCGTCTGAGGTGGTGTCATATTCACATAATTTTTACCCAAAAACTCACATTACAGACATTACCTTTGGTGGCCAGATTCGTAACAATATAATGCGATTATGTCGAGCAATCGCTCATAGCACTCGTTATACTAAAAAAAATTCGTGCCGTGTCTAAATCCGTGAGGACTGCACATGTGTACATATTGATGAAAATATTAATGAATGCCCACTTCATTTGTGAACAAGGCCATGTGGGAATTCAGTAGTGAAAATACTTTTCACCTTGGTTAGCATACATGAATGTTTTTACCAATTTGTCAGATCAAGTGACACCAAATCCACAGTAGCCAGCTGTATCTTGTCGACTTAATCTTTTCATGGTTTACCACATTTTCATGAGACAAGCAATAAAAACCAGCACCCAAGGGCTAATAAATTAATGATTAAGCTACATACAGTAAAAGCTCGCTGACTCGGATCTCACTGGACTGGAGAAAATGTCCGAGTTGACCGAATTCCGAATTATCAAATGGACCATGAAAACAAAGGGAAAACGTACACGGCACTGACAAACCTTTATTTTTTAAAAAAGTTCGTTATTTCTGCCTGTCTCACAGTCGGAATTTCTGACAGAACAATCTTATTTAATACCATCAAATGGTGGTGCGCACATTCACTGTCGCGAGAACAAACGCAGAACTCCTCGAGGACAACGAGGGCTTCGACGGCCTCCTGCACGATGTGGGGACGTCGCGTCGGCTCATTCTGGCCCTCATCATCGAAACAGTGATTTTGGTCCTCCTCAAGCACTTCTGATAATAAATCATCGTCAGTCAGCGGACCAGCAACGGCAACATGATAGTCTATAGCGACGTAGTCTAAAATCTGGACGCCACTAGGAAGGAGAGAGTCAAAACGCATGTCATTCACCTCGTTGTCCATATTTCCAGTGGGCTCGCGCTGTGCCCTCTGGAGTAATATCCGAGTCGTCAGGGCGGACAAAGCCGCTGTGCCGGAAACAATTTGCAATGACCGCGGGCGGCGTGTCGCTCCAAACATGCGCTAAAACGTGAATTGCCATCAGGAGACTCAGTTCATATTATCGCCCTGCTTCCTTGTACAGCAGGATCCGTTCCAGCACATGCTTTTGGTACCTGCTTTTTACGTGCTGAATTATCCCTTGATCCAGCGGTTGCAGAGCAGCCGTCGTGTTTGCAGGTAGAAATACAAGTTTGATGCACTCCGGCCCCGTCACTCTGGTATGAGCACCGCAGTTGTCAGCTAGAAGTAAAACCTCGCGCTTGTTAGCAGAGAAGTGGCGGTGGTTGTCCGGCAAGGCTTTGAAAAAGAGAACCGTTTCATCAGCATTGAAGCCGTCGGCAGGGTCATAACGACCCAGGTACTCGGGAAGCTCAGTTGTCTTCCAGTAAGCAATACGCCGTTCATCCAATGCTGCCTTTTCCCCGCACACGTTTCGAAAGACCAACCCGTGCCTTTCTCTAAAGCGGGCAAACCAGCCTTCAGATGCACCGAAAGATTCGATGTTCATTCTGAGTGCGTACCTTTCAGCTTGCTGACAGATCAACGGTCCACTCAAGGGAAGCTGGCTGTTCCGCATGTCTGTTATCCACCGCAGCAGTGCATCTTCCAGCTTTTGATGTGTTACCGTTCTTAGTCGTTTTCGTTTCCCGGTGAACTTGCCGCTGTCAAACGCCTCGAAAATTTTTTATTCGTTCTTCACGTAGTCGCTTAAGGTGCTTCTCTTAACATCGTACTTTTTCATTATCTCCTGTCAAGAAACACCTGCGATCACATCTTTCAATATCATAACCTTTCTTTCAAGATCATTTTCTGGCTGCTGTGGCCGCTTAATTCCGTGACAGTCGAAGCGTGACGGCGGCGGCAACGCGCACAAACACAGCCGCAACACGTGAAGTCACAACACAAAGAACCAAGACACGAAGTACACCAGTAGGCGTAGCAAGCAGCTGTTAGTAGACACTGGATGCGCCATTGGCCCAAGCGCTTCCGCCGGGTGGTGACTAGCGCCACCTAGCCACTTCCCCCTCATTCACTATAATCATGGTCATATTCTGCTACAGTTTGCTCGGTTTCGGTTTCTCGAAAACTCCAGCTCTGGAGTCGGTTACGGCAAGTGGTGCTTGAGCCTCCAAGCCGCCAGGATCACGCGACTCTGGAGTCCCAATAGCGCTCTCCAGCGTTGTCCGAGATAACCGGTGCACGGCTAAATCCTTCCGAATTAATGAGCACTTGACCTCATTGCAATATACACAGTTCTGCCGGGACCGCGCCGCGAGTCCAATTTAACCGAATTTCCTAGTTAACGAGGTCCGGATAAACAAGCTTTTACCGTATATTAGTACTCATTCATACTCTAGCTATCCGATGATTCCCATGCATATAATGATATAATGTCTCACCAATAGGATGAAAGTCCTGCGGCAGCAACCGGACATCTTCTATGGGAATCTTTCCAGAATCACCATCGTCAAATTCCACATAGACAAGGGAATTGTTTGGAGAAGGGTTCGGACTGGTGGCTGTGAAATGTAAAGACGAATAAATAAATGAAAATGTGAGGGTTAAAAAACCACAACCAAATCTTTAGCAAGTCATGTACGATACATAAACATCAGTTATACATGATTAAAATGTACACTTTGCACCAGTGCTGCATACAGCAACTTGCGTGAATTATTTTCTTTCCGACACTGTTGTGCCGAATCCATTCAATTTCACACCTTATAAAGGTACCATAATAAATTTTAAGTTGAAGAATACCTTATAGGACATGTATAAACATTATTTCAGATGTCCCTGCGTAAATTTCTAACATTCGTTTTTGCCTCAGCGAGTTTGTGAGTGATAAAAAAAAATAGAATCACTTGCCATTCCCCACACACTGGTAAATCAACTGACAACACACCTCACGTCAACTTCCTCCAGAGGTTGCTCAGAAAAATATCTGCCCAGATGCTGCACCAACAATGGTTGAGAAGCCATGTTAAAACATGGCTTCTCAACCACTGACTAGACTCTGGTGCAAATCACCTGCTCCTTCCTCGTCCAGCAACTCTTACTGACCAATACTGTACCTCTCGCAGTGTTATCCCGAAAGTGCTTAGATGAAACCACACTTTTGCACAACTCCTCCTCTTTGATCCTTGTTCTCGCACAGACAAGTGCCGCAACATGTACCGCAACTTTTATTGATGCCACGCAAAGAATGGCTATTTACAGTGTAAGCCGAAAACGTCAGTGCAAACCAGAACGAACCACGAAGAATAGGTGAGACAAGCACTGGTCAGTGGTTAGACAGCCCTGGTAAGTTAGTGCCAGCGCTCATCTCTCATCTAAGCTTCATGGACTCTTCCGGTTTGAGTCACCTTAAAATGCTATGTACCAATTAGGCCCCACAGAAGTTTTATTGAAGACTCTTTACAAAGCACGTTCCCCTTCTCTTACTGACCTCTTTTACTTTTACATATCAGGGCGGCATGCTGGAGTTATCACCATGCTTACTCAATGTGGAATATGGCAGTGTAGCTGCAGACAGCCCAGTGGCATTTGTTTAGGAAATCATTCACTCACTAAATTTTTTCTGCCTGCAATCAGGAATAGTGACTAAAAGACAATGCAGCCGAGCGTGCAGCTGCTTGGTCCCATTTTTTCAAACACACGAGCTGTGAAACACCGTTTGGATATCAAGACATGCCCAGGAAAAAAATGCGGAGAATAGCAAACTGATGTGCCACTCGGTAGTGACAACAGAAAACGCGCTGCATCGCAACAGTCCCTGCACGTCTTGCTGTCAGTGTGCAAGTGACTGCGGCAGGAATTGAGGGAGTACTTTAACACTTTCGTGACCGTGCCTATCCTCACGATAGTATGCTTTCGATGTTTACAATTTCAATATTTGCCCTGTTTCGAACGCTTTTGGATCTCTTGCGCTAACTAACGTGTAAAAGAAAAAGTATTTTATCAGTTTCGCTTTTTTGTTTCTCTTTTTTCATCATGTGGTGATTTTAAACAGCCTTTCCATGCGCACGAGTGAGCGCGCGTAGTTTCAATCATGGCGTCAACGTCACATGTGACCGCTTCACAAAAACGCCGAATTTCGGGGGATTCTCGTGTATCTAGGCTGAAATATTCAAATGATTACAACAGCACAGGCTCAGAAGACGACATCGACACTTTTGATTTCAGCACAGACGACGGTACTTCGCCAAACCGCCCCGGAACATCAGCGGTCGTCCACCAGTGAGTTTAGCTTTGTGCTCTAGCCGCGTTATTGCCGGCACACATCGGTGTAAGTTGATCCCATGTGTTCTGAAGGTTAGGGCTCTTGTCTGCAGGGTGTTTACTTCCTTCGGGCGGGACTAACTTGCCGACGGTAGCGCAGAGAGTGCAGTTTCGTGCGCAGAAGCAGGCGGGAGTGAACCTTGGAGGCGCATTACGTATAGTACCGCGCGGAACTTCGCGAGTGCTGTCGACTTTTAGTTTCCTACTGTTCAAGTTATTAGAAAGCTTTGCAAAAGCACAAATAAATATGCTTGTACGCTTAGTTTTCAGAAGCTGACGTACAGCGAGAGAGGCCGTTCTTGGACTCTTGATGCTCCTTCACGAAACGCTCCTCGCGGCTCCAGCCAAACAAAACAAAAAAAGGAACTGTAAATTATGCTATGAACAAAGAAAAGCAGAACAGAAAGCAAGTGTTTTCCGTGAAACATGCGTAGCAAACCTGTGTTTTACCGCATCTCGAAACTGCTTCGCACGGTGGCAGGAAAGACACCACGCGTAATTTTATTTTACGTACACAAAAATGTTTGCATTTAAAGCACTTATATTTACAGGATAATTGTGTTTGCTCCTTGCGCTTAAAATGTATATTTCAATTTTTTTTAATGCTTAGACTGTTCAGAGCAGTGTTGATGGTTCTATGCGATTTTCTTGTTCATGTTAACAATGTTTTTCGTTTGATAATTTTTTTCGTACTATTGTTGAGAAGTTTGTGGTTTCAAACTGACCGTGTTTGAAAGCTAACCCCTAGTTATACAATTTGACACCATATAAATTATTATCAATAACTTTGAGTGCCATGAAAAAATAAGGTTTTCTGGACTACCCAAGAACGGCCAAATTTCTTGCGGTCACGAAAGTGTTAAACATAAATCAACGAATCCTATGACTACAGTATGATACTCGAAATGTATGTAACAGACACTTTACAGCTGCCACATAATCACTATTTCATGGCATTATGATATTTATAGCAAGGTATTCGTGCTTTAAAATCCTCTCAAACACTGATACAACAGGAATATTGCGAAAAATTGGTTATAATGAAATAAACGAAAAATGGTCTTGCAATAGAGTTACAAATATACGTTAATAACAAAATTTTAGATATAGCAAACTTACTTTGGCATAATATTTTAATTTGTTTTAAACAGTCTCCACATTGTCACTTGCATGCTCGTTATGATCATTAATGCAGAATTAGAGTGCAGAAGGACGATCAAGACATGCCAAGCAGAAATGATAACAACTAGTAAGCAGCTCAGAAATAGACTAGAATGGCTGAAAGGAAGTATACACACCGGGCAAGCAGTGTCTGTCGAATGAAAGTTCATCAAAGAAAATGCGATATTGTGCTTATTGTGTTCAGATAAGCAGATACATTCGAAAAATGAAGCATTTGACTACAAGACCGTACTTGTCTTCCATATTCGTCTTTGCAGTCATCCTAGTCCGTGTGAGTGCTGCTTACAAAATGAAATTTCATTGAATACCTATAAATTCTGACTCATCCTGAAGTCACTAGCTCAACACATGCATTTCCCAGTTTAACACACAACCTCCAGTGCTCAACCTGAGAGTCCATATCAGGCAAGCGAAAAAGAGCAGTAAGCATGGACATGAACGTGCCCACCTTTAGCAACCAGACCAGGATAGAGGCAACGATACTGTTGGCTCCAGTAGGCACAGACACGGCGACCCTCTGGCACTTCTTTCAGAGAGTGCGGCTTCACTTCACGCACCTGTCAGGTGAAGGAATCATGCAGATGGATGCAAACGCACAATTAAGTCACGAGCATTCACAACACCTTTCTACAGACGATGATAACATCATTCTTGGTAATCTACAACATTTAATAACAAACAACTATGACCCTGTAAACATTGTCATAAAATAATGCGGTAGAATCTCAATAAGTGAACACCTCTTAACTTAAATTGCTCCTTAAATTGATTCAGGCTCCAGTTAAAGCGAGTCAACAAAATGTTTAACATTTTGCAGCACCTATATAATACAATGCAAGAGAAATTGGTAGCAGCGAATTTATGTAACCTCTACCCAGTAAAACAATGAGGTGACACACAAGCGTGCACCGGGCTCCCATGGGGGGGGGGGCAAAGGTTTGTTCCAGCCCCCCCCCCCCCCCCCATGCACACACTTATGAGCATGCGGCACATATTACGTCGATTCACCACAGCTGAAATGCCACTCATCTCACAAGAAGAAAAAAAAAAAAAACCAAGTATGTGTGCAAACGACTTGCCAGGAAGAACTTCACTAAATCTACGTTTGAAAGTTTCAAGTGAAATCAGTGCTGAAACACATTTTCCAGAAAATTTCGATCAGCTACAGAGACAATTCGTGCACTAGCACAAAAATAATTCAATCACAGCTTGGTATACTCACTCACGCATGTTCGGCATACCATAACTTCATTCAAATGGGTGCAGAACACCCATTTTTGTTGTACTGCATGCAGTGTTGATTCGAGATTACTGAGATATACTGAGTCAGTTTGAAATTCACTCAGTTTAGGAAAGATTTTGCTCCCCGGAGGGCACATGAAATATTTCATATCTTAATATCAGCCTAATACACTAGAATAATAATCCCATATTTGAACATGGCCCCTCAAATTGCTGAGCTAGTTGGTTTGTCGATATCTTGTATTTGGTTCCTTGTTAGACAGAAAGAGCGTCCTTTCTGTCCCCCTTTCTTTTCGAAACCATATCCGCACACCCCTAAGCAAGAACACACATATACTTCAGCTGAACAAGTCAAGTTTTATTAAAATTTGGCAGGAAATTAAAAAAATGAACACTAAAAAGCAGTGCCCCTTCTTTGGAAAGATGGCAAATTGAAGAAAATCGCTGCCTTTCATTTTGGTGCGGTATGCTGTACATGCCTGGCACTGCAAAGCCCGAAAACACCTAGCACGTTTTCCAATCGAGAGGAAAGAATTCTGAACTTACCGCTGCCTTCAAAATTTCTTCACGAGAGAATATGTGCGGTCTGTTGCCTCGCTCGCCATCCAGTGTGATGCCATAGCTGCCACAAGAAAAAAGACCGAGCATTCACACACAGTGAACAAATAAAACTGGAATTCCCAATCAATGAATGAATACTGAGGGCTTCGTGAGACGCATCTTGCTGCCTTTAGTTTTCAAATGTAAGTCATACTTACACTGAAACCTCAATATAACGAATTACCAGTTATAATGAAGCAAATTAAGAATAGTCTTGTCATTGATAAAGTGTTATAGACAATCGTTTATAACAAATTTTCGGATACAAAGAAGTTATTTTAGGAGCAGATGTAATTTTGATCCAATGAAATTCGAGGCCCTCTGCGCATGTTCTGTGCTTTTTTATCTTATGTGTTCAGATAACTTGTATATTTCAATGAATTCTTCAGTTGAGAGTCGGCGCTTGTTTGTGTCTCTTCTCTTCGTCCCGTGAGTTTGTGTGCTGTTTCTGCCCATAATGTATCACCAACTAGCCCAACTTTCAGTCTTGCTTCGAGTGTAATTATTTATACAAATACCTTATGGATTCCAATGTCCGGAACTTTGTGTGATGGGGATTAAGTGATAATAAAAGATTATTGCATAGATACACGATAGGAGGCTTTGCATTCTTGCTCTCTCTGCCTTTACATTGGAGAAGTGAAGGAGCATCGCGTACGCTTCTGCGTTTTTCGGAAGCTGGTAGACATGAGCGGTGACGACGATGCCCCAAAGACTAACATCATCTGGTGTTTCAACTCAGATGATCCACTTCGATTAATTGCAAAGTGGCCGTGATCAGCCTTGGTAACAGCGCATTTGCAATTCGCAAAGCAAAAAATGGGAAACAAAATGCAAACAAACATTGGCTCAATTCGGGGTTGTACTTCAGTTGTGCCTTCAATAACTGTTTATTTGTTGTGTACACACCCAAGGGGCTGTACACAACATGTTACAATGTTTTTAAGTACATTTTTCGGTGCAAGGTCCTTACTTTTGTGGCATTCGCGACATACATAAAGGTATGCAATAACGTTGCATTTCAGATAATTTAACTTTGGAATAATTGCAATGTTGCTATTAAAAACTGGAAATTGAAAACAATTTCTATTTTGCCAGGGAGTTTCAAAATTCAGGCTTTAAAGGGTTAACAAATCAACACTCAGAGTTGCTAGACACTTACACATCTGGTGCCTGAATTTCATTGATGTAGCCTGTATAAAAAAGGCCGTCCTCTAGCATCACGACGCGTGTGAGGTCGTGAAGATCCTCCGGCAGCAAGTAGCACTGCTGCGGTTGATCTGCGCCAACAAGAGCGAAATGCCTCAGCAAACAACGCTTCCAAATCGGAGCTCACAATCTGGTCATTCAGCAATCAGTACACACCACCGCAATGAACCTTTTTCAAAATTGTTAAGTTAGCTTTCCTGCTGAGCAGTTTGAAACACTAATGGTGGCTCGTCATTCAGTGCAAAAAGCCTGTTCAAGTGCAGTTTCCTTACGCAATGACTTGGAAAATGATGAGTCGTTTCTCTTGATAGGAACATTCAAACAGACAAGCCCCATTCATGTTCGACTAGGACTGCGTCTGCGCTTGAAGCACTACAGGTGCTGTCATTGCTTGTTCATATATTTAGTGCAGAGAAGCACACTTGCGAATTATGAAACGGGTCCATTGCATTTTACCGTACTAGTATTCTACCACCTCCAAACTTCCATACTGTAGGGGTACTTCCCAAAGATTACAAAGGCGAGAAAATCGCATTTCAAGTTATGAGAGCATTTGTAATTGTATACTGTAAAACTGTATTGTAATTGTATACTGTAATACTGTAAGAAAAAGAAAGGCCATAGCATAACAGAGTGCACTCTCAGTAAATGGGAATCTGTTAAACGGAACTGCTGCTTAAACTGAACAGCTGCCTCCAGCACAATTGGTTTCATACCTGAATTCTGCACCCCTGCTCATCTCTCAGTAAACTGAACTCCTGTTAAACGAAACACATTTTCCAGCTCCTGTCAGGTTCTGTTTAACAAGAGGCTACTTTTTTTTTACCAGAGCAAAACTTCAACTATAAATACTTCTAAATCGTGATTTACAAAAAATGACATTTTAAACCTCCCTTTTCCTTTTTTGCTATTTCCAGACATCTTGTTCTCCTCCTCCTCTTCTCCTCGTGTTCGAATTGCACTGCACTTTTAACGGGAGTCAAATAAACAGTCGGTTCACAAACAGAGCGCTAGAATGGAACACGAGGTACATTTACCGAAATGGCACAATAAGCACTGTGCCATTAAAGTTAAAATGTGCATTTAAAATTTCCATACAAGTACAATCGATAAAAAGGACACCTGCCGTGCAATTTTTCTTCCTTCATAATTAGTACAAGAAAGCGGTACTTGCACATGATGACATTTAGAAACACATCGCAAACACAATCACAAAACCAGTCACTGCATATTATCACAGTTCTTTTTTTTTTTCGTTTTTTTTTTACTACTAGTACAATGTTGATTCAGATTCAGGCATTGCAGAGGTGCCGAATGCTTAGCTGCACGATCCTAACAATTTGTGGAGGTTAACATGTACCCACCACTTAAATTCAGCAATGAAATAGTGAAAAAAAAAAACAGAATGTTTCAAACGACAAAATAAGTAGATGAGACAAAATAAGTAGATGAATAAAGAGATGAAACAAGTGAGAAAAATGTGCTCACCTGAACTGCTTTTCGCAGCCGCCGAGAGTCGGCTGAGGGGCACATTTTCGGTGGAATCACTCCCCTGGTCGTCGGAGCCTGTGTCGTTTGGTGTCACCCCAACAGCTTTAGGGCACTTCCGCAGCACTGAAACCAATTTCTGCCTTCGGCGCTACAGAGAAGAAAAGAGAAAAGAGGATTTTTTATGCTCCAAGACGTGCAATGTTCAATGCTGCGGTGAAAGAGCAGTGGAGAGCAGGTAGCGGTGTTCCAGCTCCCCTAACACGAAACCAGGAGAGCGGCAATGCGTGCAGTGTTTTGAGAGGGATTCTTCTGATGAAGAACTAGTGGTGCCAGGCCTGAAACTGAAAACGTAGGGAGGGGCGTGTCCACTGACACTAACATCATCGAAAAACTGCGTCCGAGTGCAGCTTTGTTTGTTTTCTTCTTTGTTTTCTTCCCCACGTGCGCGATTTCAGTTCCCTATACGGCATGTATAGGAGGGTGTTTCAGCTTCAACAGCGTCATCACCTATTAGTTGTCCAATGTTCCAGTAGAATTGACGCTTGCAGAATTCAATTTATAACGAAAAGCTTGTGAATTGCAAAGTCACTGGCCTTTGAGATCTTTTTTTTTTTAAGCTAAACTGTGTGAAAATGAGAGAAACATTTTGGGCAAGTTGGTGATTCGTAAGTTTCAGGACGACTGCACAACAAAAACAACCCCAAGAAGGCACACCCAGCGCTGAGCGTCTGTCTTCTTCGTAGTCCATGATGTTTTTGTTCTGCAGTCGTTCTGAAAGTTGTGCATCAAAATGTCACTTTGGCTGAGCTGGTTATAGATATATTAGAGTCATCACACTGAGCTATAGCATTAACAAATGCCTAGCTGTCTTCAGATGATTGATATTATCGTGCTGATGGGTTAGTTTGTGAGCCATGATACTGATGAAGCTGCACACAAAATACACATCCATGCACGCAAAAAGAAGATGCATACACAAGCCATGGCTTACACCAAACAATCTATAATGTCTTAAACCAATACAAGCACACATAAGGTGAATGGAATACAGAACTTTATGGAAGTGCTTTTGTGCTCAATGCAGCGTCAGGATAGCAAGATTTGACTGCTCATGCGAAGGATGGCGAGAAAACTCGCATTAGTATTGCACTTCAAACTTTTCAAGTGTCACCAATGGCTTGGTCAAATGGCCCAGCAGGAACTTCAGAACAAACAAGCAAGAAAAACTAGACCTTGTATATTTAAGCTCTTGCACACAGCCGACCACTTCCAAGTGGGTGCCCACCTTTTCGGGCTTAGCACGCTGCGACGTGCTGGAGGTGCTGGCTTCCTGACGTTCGGGTGGACTGGACAGCGACGATGACTTAACCACTCCAGCGTCCAAAAGAAATATGCGTTCACTGCGACGCACGCACCAAATGTCGTCCTCCGGTTTCGATCCAGAACTGGACTCCTGCATCAATGATCAAAAATGCACTGTTGCGCTCATTCTCTTACGATAACCCTGCAACTAGAGCTAGTTGGCTATGCACACTTGTTTGTACTGCACTGTTGTGGACACAACGTACGTGGGATAAGATATGGGTAGAAGTGTAATATTCTTGCATCATGTTTGGTGTCAAAAAACACACACAGTAGAAGCCACAAGAGCTTGATTGCATGCACAGCGAGTGCTCTCTTTAAGTCCTAGGCAGAAGTGAACACAACACAGTTATACAGATTGCAAGCATGAGAACGATGCATACAAAGTCGTAAAAACAGCATGGGCATAAATAGGCCACACTACACTCACATTGTAGTGGAGCATACGCACTAACGTGTATGCGCCTTCCAAAGAGAAGGAAAAACCCCGTGCTCTGATTGCACGAGAACCTGGGCCGCCTTTTGCCAGACTTGTCGTACGGCCACTTTTCGTTGCGACATCGTTGCGACTTCTCCGGTTCAATAAACGTCATCACATTTGGTGGAGGCTGCTGAGATCCCCAACCAGACCTGGAGCTCCGCTCTCGCAAGTTGCCCGAGAGACCACTGCAAAACATGACTGACGCAGTCGCCAACCAGCCCGTCCCAGCCCAGCCAGCACCATCGGCTGCCCCGTCTACCTGCCCCGGCGCTACTCGCCAACGGGACCCACCAATCTTCAGCGGCAGTGGCGAGCAAGACGTCGAGGACTGGCTCTCCTTGTACGAACGCGTAAGCGCCAGTAACAAGTGGGACAACGACTCTAAGCTCGCCTACGTTATATTTTACTTGGCAGACGTAGCTAAACTTTGGTTTACGAACCGCGAAACCGCCATCGCCAACTGGTCTTCCTTTAAGACACTCGTCACTGAAGCGTTCGGCCGACCAGAGGTCCGCAAGCTCCGCGCTGACCAGCGCCTGCGCCACCGAGCCCAGCAGCCTGGCGAGACGTTTACTAGTTACATAGAGGACGTGCTCGACCTCTGCAAGCGTGTGAATCCATCTATGCCCGAAGAAGAAAAAATTCGGCAGATTCTCAAGGGCATCGAGGATGGCGCATTCCAGATGTTGCTAGCGAAAAGCCCGCACACGGTGGCAATCCTCGTAAGCCTCTGCCAGAGCTTTGATGAATTGCGCCGTCAGCGTTCCATCGCCAGACAGAGTGTCCTACCGCCGGAATCGATCTCGGCAGTCACACTCACAAATGCCAACGTTTGCAAAGAAAGTCTATCCAACCAGATCAAAGACTTCATCAGGGAGGAAGTCGCCCGACAGCTCTCCCTGCTGCCGCATAGCGACGCGCCCACCGCAAGCCTGCCTACGACACTGCAGCAGGCCATACGCACGGAAATTTGTGATGTCCTCCCTACAGTGCAGGCCCCTTACCCGTGCACTTCAGTAGCGCCTAATCTCTCAGCTGTCGGCTACGCACCACCTGCACCACCTTCACCTCTCAGCTACGCAGCTGTGGTCGCGCGGCCCCCACCGCATCCAGTCGCCTTATCAGCTCCACCTCCTCCGGCATCGCCTCCAGTTTACAGGCCCTCACCTCGCTTTTTCCATCGATCTAATGAGTGGCGCACTCAAGACAATCGTCCTATCTGCTTCGCCTGTGGCATCGCTGGCCACATTGCACGCTTCTGCCGCCGTCGCCCCACACCTGCAAACGCATACTTCGGAACTCCTACCTACGCGCCGCAGCAGGCCACCGCATCTGCATATGAACAGAGGCACTCAGACTCGGATCGCCGCCAATCGACTGCTCGTTTCCCATCCCCTCGTCGCCGGTCGCCATCGCCTATGCGTCGCCGACCACCTCCTGAGGAGGGAAACTAATCAGTGCAGTTCCGGAGGCAAGAACTGCAACTTGTGCGCAATTCCCAAGGCCTCCGTTTTCACCGAAAAATGTTGTTGATGTCGATGTTGAGGGAGTCGCCACATTAGCGTTAATTGATACCGGGGCCGCCGTTTCTGTGATGGACGTCAAATTTTGTCGGAAACTGAAGAAAGTGACCACATCTCTCTGTGGCATGGTGCTGTCCACGGCTAGCGCGCAACGCATTCATCCCTCGGCTCTGTGTACGGCGCGCGTCGTCATCCAAGATGTTTTGTACGTCGTACAGTTTTTTGTTCTGCCATCTTGCTCTCATGACCTTATCCTCGGTTGGGATTTCTTATCAGGTCATGAAGCTATCATCGATTGTTCCCGTGCCGAAGTGTCCCTTGTGCCAACATATGAATTTCCACCACCCGACCGGTCTCCTCGGCTCTGCAAACTCATCGCTGACGACGACATCACCTTGCCCCCGGAAGCTTCGGTCCCTGTAAGCCTTTCATGTGTGGCGCAACCTGACGCCACGGTGGTCTTTACGCCATCTCCTGTTTTTACTGAACGCAAGGGCATCGTTCTCCCATTTGCCGTTCTTACAATTGCATCTGGTTTAACCGTAATGCTGGTTACCAACCACTGCAACTACCCCATCAGCTTACTTCGTGGTGAAACGTTGGGATATGTGCAACCTCTCGACCATATCGATGATATTATTCCTCCCGACGAAACGCCATGTCACATTGCCGCAATAACTCATGCGTCTGAGCCATCAAGTTTGTCAGCCTTCGACAATGCTATTGACGCAGACCTTCCCCTCTCGCATCGCCGCCAACTTGTTGCTCTCCTTAACAAGTTTCGCTCTTCTTTCGACTTTCAAGAACCTGCTTTGGGCCGCACCACGACTATCACTCATACTATTGACACCGGCTCACATTTGCCTCTGCGACAGCGTCCTTACCGCGTTTCCGCCGAAGAGCGCCGCGTCATTACGGAGCAAGTACAGTGGAATCTCGATGATACGAATCTCACGGGGTCACGAAAAATATTCGTATTAGCCGAAATTCGTATCATCGAAACAAATAAAACTAGCTAAATTAACAAAGAGTCAGACGTGAACTCATCCAGGCACAAGTACGTAAAAAGCATTTATTTCTTGATGAAAAAGTCTCTGATGTCCTTCTGCCTCTTTTTCTTCACCAGGTCACCTAGCAGACTTTGTTCGAAAGCATAAAAACGCCTGCACGTATCGTCGCTGACTTCATCCGCGGCCACAGCGCGCCTCAGAACGTCGAGCGCGTGCAGCGTTTCAGCCGCCGGTGGTGGTCCTTCGCCGTCGCCCACGTCTATGTCGTCGCCATCATCGCTGGAATCGGCAGCCCCGCACGCGGCCTCCTCAACAATATCTTCGACCGTGCGCGTACCACAGGTGGCGAGATTGTCATCTGCCGTGCAAAAATCATCAGATGTGCACTCGACGTTGAGCTGTTCCCAGTCCTCAATTGTAGGATCTTCCGGCTCTGGGGGCACCTCTTCTGGACTCCCGAAGAAGCCGCATTTGCCGAAGCAGTTCGCTACGGTGGTCGGAGTTACCCGATCCCATGCCATAGCTATAAAATGGATGGCGTCCAAGAGGCTTATTCGCAGGTCACCTTCGTCCTTTCGGTCAATTTTTGCGAGTAGGCGACGCACAAGAAAGCTCTTAAAATGGTGCTTCACATTCTTAATAATCCCAGCATCAAGGGGTTGCAGGTGCGTCGTCGCGTTTGCGGGTAAAAAGACGAGTTTGACATTCTGAAGCGTTACTTGCCTCGGGTGGGCGGCGCACTGATCAAGAAAAAGAAGAATCTTCCGATTCTTACAAGCCATCCTCCTGTCAAGGAGTGACAAAAACTCTTCAAACAACGCCGCCGTCATCCACGCCTTTTTGTTTGCGCGATAGACACACGGCAAATGACTCTCGCGCTTCAAGCACCGGGGCTTTTGGAACTTTCCGACTACGGTCAGCTTAAGCTTTTCCGATCCGTCGGCGTTACAGCACAAGAGCACAGTAATACGCTCTTTGCTTTTTTTGCCACCTCTGCATGCTTCGCCTTTTAAACAGAGGCTCTTTTCGGGTTGCAGGTTAAAAAAGAGACCTGCCTCATCAGCATTAAAAACATCGCGAGGCTCATACTCTGCAATGAGTGACGGCAGCTTCTCTAACCAGTTGCTGACAACTGCCTCGTCAGCTTTTTTCGCTTCGCCACAGACGCTTTTGTAGACGAGAGCGTGCCTAGTCTTAAAGCGCTGCAGCCACCCACCTGAGGCCTGAAATCCGTCGATATGCAGAGCGAGTGCAAACTCGTCGGCTTTCTCCCGCAAAACTTTGCCATCGATATTTACGCCAGCTGCGGTTACTTCTTTAAACCAGGTCAGGAGAGTCTCTTCAAGTTTTACGTGCTGAGCGGTCTTCGCTTGCTTTGCGTTGACGTTGAACGAAAGCACGTTTTTCATTATCGTCTCTCGCTGTCCAACAACTGTGCTCAGTGTTGACGTTGCAAGGCCTAGCTCCTTAGCCAACTCCGTCCGCTTTCTCTTAGGATCCTCATCGACCTTGCGAAGGATGTCTAATTTCTCCTTAAAGGAGAGCGCTTTTCGCTTGCGAGACATAGCTCGTTGCGACTAGGCAAAATGGCGCAAACACAAAGAACGCGGTCCGAAGCACAGCACTGCGACCACTCCGTCCAACGCCACGCAGAGAAAGAGGAAAAGCACAACAGCAACAAAAGCGTCACCGGCCCAATTGCCCCACGCAGTCCGCCGCGTCGTCGCATCCGCGCCGCCGCACCCAAAAAGAGAAGGAGAAAGGAAACCGTGGCCAGCGCCATCTCTAAACCTAAACCGAAATCAAAGGGCGCAAGCGGTCTCTGAGGTCTCCGATATTGCGCACGCCGCGCGCCGATGTTGGAGACCGCCACGCGCTGCTGGCAGGCACCGTTGGTAAAATGCCAAACCGTTGGTGCAGCGCGCATTCCGGCGCGCGACTGAGCGCTGTTCTATTTCGCGGCCGTCAGTGGGCGGCGTTCATTCGTATCAAACGACGCGGGCAGAAAATCGATTCGTAACAAACGTACTCTAGCGCATTGCAAAGTAATGGGGCTCGGCAGGGACCACAGAAAAATTCGTATCATCCGGAAATTCGTATTAGCCGTGATCGTATCATCGAGATTCCACTGTAGACGACATGCTTAAACGTGGAGTGATACAGCCTTCTCAAAGCGCTTGGTCATCACCTGTCGTTCTGGTCAAGAAAAAAGATGGCACCGTTCGATTTTGCGTGGACTATCGCCGCTTAAACAAGATTACGAAGAAAGATGTCTACCCGCTACCACGAATAGACGATGCTCTTGACTGTTTACAAGGCGCCGAGTACTTTACATCCTTGGATCTGCGTTCTGGGTATTGGCAGGTGCCAATGGCTGAATGTGATCGCCCTAAAACAGCCTTTGTAACGCCAGATGGTCTATATGAGTTCAAAGTGATGCCATTTGGGCTCTGCAACGCACCTACCACATTTGAGCGCATGATTGATACCATCTTGCGTGCCCATAAGTGGAAAACTTGCTTGTGTTACCTGGACGACATCGTAGTCTTTTCGTCTGATTTCCCGACACATCTTGTTCGCCTCCACGAGATTCTGACGTGTCTAACTTCTGCGGGCCTACAACTTAACTCCAAAAAGTGCCACTTCGCAGCACGCAAACTAACCATCTTGGGACATGTCATCACAAGAGACGGTGTTCTTCCGGATCCCGATAAGCTTCGGGCTGTCGCTGACTTCCCGTTGCCCACATCACTGAAAGCTCTAAGAAGTTTCGTCAGTCTCTGCTCGTACTTTCGTCGCTTTGTGCCCAACTTCGCGTCCATCATCGCACCTCTAACAAGTCTGCTCTCCAACAGCAAAGGTATATCTGCATGGTCACCTGCATGTGACGACGCATTTCGCCAGCTGCGCCGCCTGCTGACCTCACCACCCATTCTTCGTCACTACGACCCCGCTGCTGCCACAGAAATTCACACCGATGCAAGTGGCATCGGTCTTGGTGCAGTTTTGGCACAACGGAAAGGCACCCAACCCGAATACGTAGTCGCCTATGCAAGTCGCGCTCTCAAGAAGGCTGAGTTGAATTACTCCGTGACAGAGAAGGAGTGTTTGGCCATAATCTGGGCCTTGACGAAGTTTCGCCCGTACCTTTACGGCCGCCCTTTCGACGTGGTCACAGACCACCACGCTCTATGTTGGCTGTCCACATTGAAAGACCCGTCCGGACGCCTGGGACGTTGGGCACTTCGATTGCAAGAATACGACATCCGTGTAGTATATCGTTCCGGTCGCAAGCATGCAGATGCCGATGCACTTTCGCGATCGCCTTTGACCCCAGATGTGGCTTCTCTGTCACCACTTTTTACCACCTTGTCACCAATAGACACCACTGACATGCTTTCGGAGCAGCGTAAAGATCCATACCTTGCATTGTTACTCGACTACCTTACCGATCCGTCTGCTGTCCCTTCCACGAGAGCGCTACGCCGACAAGCAGCCCACTTTTCCGTGCGAGACAGCATTCTGTACCGCCGCAACTACATGCCTGGTGGTCGGAAGTGGCTCCTTGCTGTCCCAACTCATATGCGCTCTGACATCTGCATGAATTTCCATGCAGACCCTCAAAGTGCTCACGCAGGTGTCCTGAAAACCTACGAAAGGCTGCGCCAACGATATTACTGGCGAGGAATGTATCGCTTTGTGCAGAAATACGTTCAGTCTTGCACCACTTGCCAACAGAACAAGACACCTCCGCGGCACCTTACTGGCATGTTACAGCCGCTCCCATGCCCGGCTCGCCCATTCGACCGCGTGGGTATCGATCTCTATGGCCCCCTCCCATATAGTCGCTCTGGAAACCGGTGGATTATTGTCGGCGTCGATCATCTGACACGCTACGCTGAGACTGCAGCTCTACCAGCAGCGACCGCCCACGAAGTTGCACTCTTCATTCTCCGCAGCTTCATTCTCCGCCATGGGGCTCCACGGGAATTACTCAGTGATAGGGGTCGAGTGTTCCTGTCGGAGGTCATCCAAGCTATTCTCGCTGAATGCAACATCATCCACCGGAAATCTACCGCATACCATCCACAGACGAATGGCCTCACTGAACGGTTCAACCGCACACTTGGCGACATGCTGAGGATGTACACCTCCTCCGACCACACTAACTGGGACGCTGTCTTGCCTTTTGTTACCTTCGCTTACAACACCGCGACGCAAGCGACTACCGGTTTTTCCCCGTTCTTTCTGTTGTACGGCCGCGAACCATCCCACCCACTCGACACCATACTCCCGTACCGCCCTGATGTATCGGAGTGCTCCCCGCTTTCGGAAGTCACCAGATACGCTGAAGACTGCCGTCAGTTGGCTCGGTCTATGACAAGTGAGGCTCAAGGTCTACAAAAAACCCGGCATGATGACGCTCATCACATAGCGCCTACGTTTCGTACTGGCTCCCTCGTGTGGCTTTGGGTGCCCCCGCACGTTCCTGGCCTGTCTTCCAAACTTCTGGCCCGGTACCATGGTCCATACCGTGTCATTGACGCAACCTCACCAGTGAATTACATCGTCGAGCCCCTAACACAATCGCCAGATTTGCGCCGTCGAGGACGCGAGACCGTACACGTCGACCGTCTCAAGCCCTACTACGACCCCCTCATTGTGCCTACTCCGTGAGTCGCCAGGATGGCTACTCTTCAACCCGGGGGGTATTGTAGTGGAGCATACGCACTAACGTGTATGCGCCTTCCAAAGAGAAGGAAAAACCCCGTGCTCTGATTGCACGAGAACCTGGGCCGCCTTTTGCCAGACTTGTCGTACGGCCACTTTTCGTTGCGACATCGTTGCGACTTCTCCGGTTCAATAAACGTCATCACAACATGTATACTAAAAATAAGCAGCTAAACCAAAGTAAAAGTGTCAAAACGAGTGCCACCTCGAGTTTTGCCTTAAATTCCGTGGTCCGTGGTGCGCGACTCAAACTGTGGTTGAAAACCCCCGGTTTTGGTCGCGTGACTAGTTACAAGATGCTACGAGATTCTTAGTCACGCAACAACTCTTTACGTAATAGGCGATCTCAGTCACAGGACTAGATGTGTGATTTTTAGTCCCATGAGTAACTGTTACGTCATGTCACAGACTTGTCCATCGTAGTTATTGTATTCTATGCCACGTGTTGTGCAAGCAAAGCTTAAATTGAAGAGGACAAAGCGAGCGTGTACCAATTCATTATGATGATAATTCCCATTTGCACTACCCAGCACTGCAAAAAGCCTAATGAGCTCCGTTAGAGTCCAGAGAGGACAACAAAGTTTGACAGTGCTCTCTATTCTCTGCCGCATCTCTTCTTCGAAAGACGACCAACCAAGAGGTTCTCAAAACACTGCCACGCCGATCACTCGAACAAGCACAGAAAGACAGACTGCTTGCTTACCTTGTTCTTTGAACTTCCTTTATGACTCGACTTCTTCGCTTGCTGCTGAGACTCCGCTGTCGATTTGGCTGGCTTTTCTTGCTTCTCCTTTGCCTTCGTTGCATTTGGATGCTTTGAAGAGCACACCGCTAGGGTGGACAAATTATTATGCTTAGTTTCATGTAAGGCAAACCTTGCTTGCATCTATGCACAGGAGAACACATAGAATCTGATACAGCTGAATCTGGTAGTATACTACTAGTAAGTTATACAATGAATTATACAATGACAAGATTATTCAAGTCTACAAAGCTTCAAGCCAATAGAAGGTTTCAATATAGCAAGCGTTGTGTCCAAAAAACTTCCGGTGACCTCATTTACAAGCTCCTAATTTCGAAACTGAAAACACGCTCGATTTTTTTTGTTTTTTTTTTCAAGGGTAAAGAAAATCTCTCTTCAGTTTTTCAGATAAAAGGAGCGTGTGTAAAGTTCAAAGGAATCTCTTATTTTTGTGTAGCTCAGAAGAACATTTATTTGAACATAATTTGCCAAATAAGGGACAGCAAGTATAGAAAAGGAGCGGGCTATTTTCTAAAGCTCTTGTTGCCCTACAGAGTTATTAAAAGCACATCTGTGGACGAAACCGGATGTCATTAAAAGTCTGTGTCTGTAAACAATGAAAGGGTCTATATCAGCATGCATGAAATACATGCTCATTGACAAACACATGAAATAAAACAAAGGTGTTTATGTTTTGACAGCAGCTTGGTGAAAATGAGGCTCAGATGTATCCACATATAAAATAATCCTCGCACAGAATGATTTAGCACCAATGCGATGCCAACACAAAGGAGGTAGCTTGATGAAACGGTAAATGTATGCACAGTAGAATCTAGGTGATAGAAATCTCAAGCGGGATCAAATATATTCATATCAGTTGAAAATTTCATATCGCCAAAAGACTAGCGAAATCCATTTTCGAACAACAATAATCGCACGGAATGTTCATTTACGTCGAAAAACTCGCGCACGTCTTTCTGCGACACACATGAACAGGTCAGTAAGGTACAGTACAACTGTCTGCTGCAAATGCAAGCGTTAAGGCTTTACTTAAGAACAAGTGATAGCCAAGTGCCAAAGTCTGCTCCACCGTAGTCGTAAGCGAAGAACAGGAACACCGTAAAGCTTCATGCCCTTTTACGGCTCCATTGCCTTTAGCCTACCTCTGCATTATCCATGTGCCTTCAGAGCTCTGTAGATGCCATCAATGAGCGTAGTTTCTAGCCCTGCGGCTGTGGCAAACGGCGGTTCCGTTTTGCACAGTGGCCGCGCATATCGCCCAACAAAAATACGATTTCTTTTTTTCCTCGAGTAATTATCGCACCCCCGAAAACTACCGCAATAATGTCGTCTGCTCGCTACATCCACTGACGATGATAGCGTGCACCGTCTGGTGCCATCTCTTAAGCAGCAAGCGTACTATCATTGCAGAGAGATTCAATCCAATCCACGCCAGGCCAAAGTGGCAAGTGCGCGTTGCGGCGTGTTTTGTATGTTGTCTCGGTTATTTGTCACGTTAGGTGGCGATACTGAAGCTAGACGGCTGCTTTTAAGTTGAAAGCGATAGATCATGCACTAAACAACGACAACAAGGCCGCCGGAAGGCCCTTCGGAGTTTTGTGTTCGCTACTGGTGACGGCAGCTGAAAGCCACCAAGACGAGTTGGGACTGCCGTTTGCGTATAAAACTGGGATTGATGGTAAACTATTTCTCCAGAAGGAAACTGCGGACGATTCTGCTAAATATCCATCAGCCCAATACAGACGTCCTACACATACCTTTTGAGTGCTCCCGTTGAGCGAGGAACGCTACCGCTACGCCCGCATAGCCCACAAGCTTTGCGTATGGTATTCTCATTCCCGACTATTTGCTCGCACTTTTTGTGTCGCAAATAAATCTTGCCTTGTGTTGAACTGTGCTTTTTATTGTTGAGGTAAGTTTTAATTAGTACTTCTCAAAGCTTGCTGTTAGTTGCTGGTGTGAGAATCCTGATTTGCGACCACTTCGTTTTCTTTTTCGCTCTGTACGTTTTCGTGGAAAGTTTTCCCCGCGTAATTCCCGCACCCCCAACTTTGCATCAATTTCCCCCCAAAAAAAGTGTGAGGATTATGCGAGTAAATACGGTACTTACTTGAAAGAAAAAAAAAAAAAAAAAAAAAACTGGAAATTTTTTTTTTGAGACGGAACAATAAAATGTACGTACCATATGATGGCTCGCTTGGCTCGGGGCAAGATTTCCGTCGCTGTTTCGAGGCCGAGCAAGTTGCAGCGGCTGCTTTTGGCTCTATGCAGCAAAATAAAAAGATAAATAAACAAAACAGTGACAATGTGCTGAAAAAGCAACAACAGTTCACTATAATTACACAGTCTGCCAATGCAGTATCACTATTTCTTATGACATGATCCAAGTTAAACAAATACAAGTGTAGATAAGCAACAGTGGTCAGCTTTTTTAATGAAATATCAGCCTTCGCTGTATAGTGCTAGAAATAAAAAAAAAGAGAGAGCTGAAGTGTGACCTATCACATCATCCCGTAAATTGAAAATACGTACTGAAGAAAAATATACAAGAGGCAGAACGACAGGTCCCGCAGTGTGGATCCATGTTTACAATACCTCTTAATCATTCATATATCATGATATATATAAATATATTTTTTTACAAATTTTTTGCGAGTCCCAAAACAACCAACATTATCACCTGTGCAATTACAACTTAATATAAACAATAAGATACGCTTATATACGTACACTTGAAACAAGAAGACAGACAGAGTATTTTACAAAAAGGAAACATGATCTTGCTATAAAAAATGAAAAATATCACATGTGTTTGATGTTAAGAAACACACTGGCACTGACGGTGAACGTGTTAAATGAGCACTGTTGGGGAGTGTCTTAAATTATACTTGCAAATCAAATGCTGCACTATTAGTAGGATTCCAAAACTGAAAAACCATACAGGGATCTTGAAATCTGTTTCAATAATAATAATAAAATAAAAAATGATTAAAAGTTCTTTGAATTTACACTTAAACAAAGCCTACAGTATTGGAAAAATTACATTCCTATAGAACTCTATTGCCTTCTTATCTTTTTGTCCCCCCAAAGAACAACACCTCTTCTGGTGAACCCTTGTCACATGCTTGCATATTTTCTAATTTCATTAAATTGCAGTTTTTCAAAGAATCAAAAACCTGTGAGCTTTTATAATGCTGACAACACAGCATATATACATATATACTTGTTGCTGAAAGTGTCAACAAAGCAGTGTATGAATAAACTAATATTTTATTCAAAGAAAAACAACTTTATTCAAAATGCTCACAGTTTCAAGTTATGCGCATTTCAAGAATCTCCTACTGCACAGGCCGCAACTTTTTGTTAGAGCTGGCAGATTTGAAATGAAATATATTTAAACATGCAAAAGAGGAACAAGAATGTCGTAAGAGAATGGCAGATCACAGCAGGCAGCTTTAGGTTGCTACATGAATTAAGTCGTGAGGTAGAGAACAATGAGGTGTCCATAATTTCACCAACATACCTGATGTCCCTGCTTTGCCTTCCGGTTCAGTCAGCGCTTGGTATGGCTCTGAGCCAATTTTGATGGTTAGAGGTGGCACACATGGCTGGGGCCTTTTGCTTTCAACATCTTTCGATGCTGCAACAAATTTAACACTTTTCAGTAACGGGCCCAAGAAAGCACACATAAGGGTAACCGTGCTATTCATCTTCCTACTCTCGTATTCCTGAATTCTCAAAAAAGGTATCGTAGTCTCTTTCAGGTTAATCTAGTCCCTACACAATGATCATTCTCTATGTTGTGAACATTTCACCTTCATTTTAAGCCCTCAGCCGTTGAAACTTTTGTGTGAGGAATGCTACATGTCGTGCCAATACTTGCGTGGGTAATGCATGCAAGGGAGATGATGATGAATGGAAGCAGATGAGCGCTTTTGTCCACTGACATGCAACTGTTGTTATCTGGTATAGAATGACAGGCTCGTTTTCAGTCGAAGCTCGTAGGAGAGGAACTAAGCAAAAGATACATCCCTTCCTGGCATCGGCACTGAGGACATGCAGAACATTCATGAATGCTTAAAGGATCCCTAAACCACCCCCGATAATTTCTTCACCTTTCAAGTAAATGCATGCACAGAGTCGAGAATGCCGCCATGACGAAGAGTGTTGAATGCGGCAACGGTACGAGCCCTGGGGGGTGCAGCAATTCTCAACAAACCAGTCCCAGTCGTTCCCAGGCCTTTTGGCCATATCCGGCATTGACTGCGACATCACTATTTGCGTCTGGCCATGTCATCCACATAGAGAACATGTTTGTCTGCTCGCAGGTACGCACACTCGCCATTCATGCGAGGAGAAGCACTCAGCCGGGAGGAGAGGTGCACCGATAAAAGCAAAGTGGAGGCGCTTTTGAATCGTCAAATGTGTGCAACTCCGCTGCTCGAAAAGTTCTCATGGCTGTATGCCTGTTGAAGACTCGTGCACAACAACTGCAGTGTCTCAACTAAATTTTTGCCTGTGGGTGGTTCAGGGGCCTTTTAAACAACCATGCCATATAGAAAGCCAGGACAACCGGGCAAGAGTGTAGGTATTGCTATAATATTCAAGAAATTAGGTCGAGGTTTTTCGTAGGCTGTTTATTGTACGCTCATACCTTGATATAACAAACCAACTATGCAATAGATAGTGTTAGGTATATACCGTATTTACACGATTGTAAGACGACTCGAATGTAAGACGACCCCCCCAAAATCGCATCTCAAAAAAAAAAAAAAAAAAACCTACGCGTCCTACGCGACCAACAAAAATCGATCGCGTAGGTCAGTCACGTAGGCCGCAAGCTTCGTCTCTAGTTCCGGAAAGCGGCCAGACTTCGGCCCGCGAAAGCCACGGCGCTTGGAGTCACACGAGAAAATTTCCTCGCGCTGAAGCCGCCACTTCCGCACCACACATTCACCGATTCCGAACTTTCGTCCTCATGTCACGGCACTCATGTCAGACAGAAGTGACTCGAGAGAGCCGGTCGTGGACACAAGCGACAGGAGCACGCGGCGACGCGCCCGCTTAGAAAATTGTATCACAAAGAGGAGCTCTTCCGTCAACTACCAATACCCCCCCTACGGCGGCTCTTCCATCGATTACCGGTGCTCCCTCAAGAGCCGTGCGCTCGTCATAAAGGCACTCGTAATGCGCGCAGTAGATGCTAAAAAAAGAAAAGCTTTTGTATAAGCACGCGGAAAACTATGCGCTTTGGGTTGAGCGGGAAACTATTCGAGATGACAATACATGGTTCGATTTCGATTCTAAGGTACATGGTTCGATTTCGATTCTAAGACGACCCCCCAACATTGGATTGTCAAATTTGAAAAAAAGGGTCGTCTTACAATCGTGTAAATACGGTACTTTTATAATAAATTTTTGGATCTGAAAAACTTATTTTTGTGTAACATATGCAACTTTGTTATATTGAGGTTTTCAGTGCGTCTCCAAACCGCCAACTTCTGTTATGACAGCTCAGCAGTAATTGTTTTTTCTGTAAATTGCAGTTAATTTTGAAACGTGTTACGAACAACATCACCAGGTACAATGGCCAAAGCAAGCTCTCACCTGGTGACGCTGTAACCTTTTCTGCTGCTTTTTTGGTGGTTGCCTCATGACCCGAAGACTTCACCAGCTCCTTGCTTGAAGCAGCTTCATCGGCTTTCTTGTCTGTGACAACCTCCTTTGCAGCAGAGCTCTGCTTCAACGCATCGAACGGTGACAACGGCTCAGTTGTTAAGGAGTGACGACGTTTCCCCTGATGAGATGTTGACGTGGACGACGCCTTCCTGTGCGCTGAACTTTTTTCCTGATCGCATCTGCAGTGAACAAAAACTTGAATCTGTCACAAGTTCTAGCAGCCCATGTAACGCAATCAGCGATACTCTGGAAATTTTGGGAGTCCTCTCGCAAAACTACTGAAAAACAGCACCAGGGGAAGCCAAGCTAATTAACGTTAGTCTGCGACCATGCTATGCTTGTGTATATACGTTCCTTCCTATTGCGCTACCACTGCGTGTGTATCTTGAATCTCCCAAGAAAATACCTTGACAAATCGCTCAACTTAAAATCCTGCTGCAGCTTCACAGGTCAACAACTAAACTACTACACGACACGCACGCCATACACACTAGCATCAGAATTGATAAATTGCATCCTGTATCTTTGCCAATGAGATGAAAATAGTTAGAGGGCAACTTTCCCTTGCCTCAGCAGGACTACTTTTTAGAACAAGTAGTAAGGAATGCCAAGATAGTAGGCATGAGAGCATTGTGGGATACATTAAGCAAGAGACATGGGAATACAGGCTAGATGGTTGTAGTGCCTGTACTCTCTCGTCTGTGTCCCCGTATTATTTACGCTACATCACAACATATTCGAATTATAGGTTGAAAGCGAATTCTAAATGTAATCACATATTATAAAAAAAAAATTAGCATAATTGTCATGGCCCAACTAACCTGCACAACATATATTCATTTATTAATTGAAACAAGGCATGTATACATGTCAATCTTTTGGTAAAAAAAAAGTGGAAGCAACATTGAATTGTAAAAAGATTTGGCGTTCGGTAGAATACAAGTTATAACCTGTAAAATATGGTAAGTTTTATATTATAATATATTTAGAGCATAGAAACAAATACAACAATCTTTTAAACTTGAAAAAACATGATGAATCAATGTGAGAGTGATACGGCATGTATTTCCATTTAACCTTGAAGTGGGGCTTCGATACTGAGTGGATTTCCTATGGACAATTGTACTCATGGCACAGCACTTTTCCACTGAAGTGAAACTACTTTTACAGGAGCTCACTTGTGGTTTATTTGTTTATTTTCAATGCATCAAAATTTTTAGGTTTGTGCGAATAGTGAATTTCAGAATTTTAGGTTTGAAGCAAATAGTGATATTGATTAAATAATTTCGAATTGAATTCGAACAGTATACATCACATGTTACAGAGCAAGATGCCCATATTTGTCATGATTTGATTATCCACCACAATATATATATATTTTTTTTCAAATTGAAATAGGGCCATTACGTAAATGCCCCCCCCCCTTTTTTTTTAATTAAAAGGAAGTCGGAACAACTTTTAGGAGTAGTAGCATTTGACTTTCACTAGGATGCATGACCTATAAAATACATAACATTTTAAAATTTATTATTAGTTGGAGCATGTAAGCCGCCAGAAACTTTTAAGCTTACTAAAATGATGAATTTATATGAGGGTGATATGTTCATTTAGAGGGGCCCTGCAACACGATTTCAAGTAGCCATGAAATGGATTCCATAAAGAAGCTCATTGCCTGATAAATTCACCGCCACAAAAATTTTTAGAATTCGTCCAGTACGAACGAAGTTGCAAAGATTTATCGCACACTGCAAGTGCATTCTCTCTCCTTGTCCTGACGAAATCCCTGGAAGCTGTTTAGGGAGGGATGGCACGGCAAATAAGTATGTCAAGTGCGCTTCGTGACCCTGAGCACTTTTTATTTTTTTTCTTCAAATACGTGGCTTTTCAGCGCTATCGCGCATGTATGCGGGGACAAGTGGCGGCCTCCCGCAGCAGCCCCAGAAACAACCGAGCATGCGATGCTTAATTAAGCCAATGGCTGCGACGAGCGATTTTTGAGCCTGTGGTGTCATATGTGGAAAAAAAAGACAGCAATTTTTAGGTGACTTTGAGAATTTATTGTGAATTGCAGGCCACATGCTGCGCTACAGTATTTGGCTCGTTCGTCCTTTGTAGCCTTGACTACTGATTGGCATTGTTTTCAAACAATGGCCAAAAAGGGGTGCACGGCCCCTTTGAATTTAAGAGAAAGCTTTGTGGCAGAGCAATTTCTGCTGAATAGCTGCTTTCATGGTTTAGCACATTTACACTGCAGTCAAACCACCTTTACAAGCAGTCACAAGTGGATTAATATATACCTATGCGTTAATTGGGAATACTTCGAAATTTTCTATAATTTAAATTAAAATCTAAGCAAATTCAAGTACTCTACTATTCATTCAAATATTCGCACCAGCCTAAAAATTTTCTATAATTTAAATTTGAATTGCAGCGAATACAAATACTGTGATGTCCGCTCGAATATTGAACCGCTCGAACATTCGCACAAGCCTAGCATTCTTAGAAGACTGAGAAATACACTCAAACCTCAATGTAACAAACCCAGATATAACGAAATATAGGTTATAACAAAGTAATTGAAGAGTGGTCTTGCGTTAGATATAGTGTTAAAAATATTATACCTTTACAACGAATTTTCGGATATAAAAAAGCTACTTTCAAGCATGATGTAACATTGTTATAATAGGGTTTGAGGGTATGGCGACTTACTCCTTGTCCTTCCGAGGCTGCAGCTTTGCCAGTTCCCGCTGCTTTTCCCGATACTTGCGCTGTAGCTCAGCCAGTTGGATGCGCATCTCTCGTTCCGCCTTTTCCAGAGATTCGACAGCCGACAGCTTCCCTTCATCTTCACACGGCTTCCCGCCATTTTCATTCGTGGGAGCCATTTCAGTAGTAGCGGAACATGGCGCTGCCTTCTCATCTTCCACCGGCAGCTCTGCGACCTCGGAGGACTTCCTTGTTTCTTCCAAGAATCTCTGTTCAGCAAGCGCACACAAAAGGCCAAGGCCATCCGTACACGACCCATCAAACGTTGCCGCGGCAGAACCTGCAACTAAACTAACATCACCAGCCACAACTCTGGGCTGCACCGACTCATTTGAAACATCGTGCCACTGGAATGGAGGTTTTGTCTGGGATAAATCTTTTGCGCTTCTTTCAAATCCGCTATACCTATTCTCTGCTGGTTGAGAACCTTTAAAGACAAAGCTCAGGTCGTCACCAGAGAAGTCCTTTGTAACGTCTGTTTTACAAGGCGATGCTGCGTGTTTCGTTGGGAAAGCTGCATTCTCAGTCACCAGTGTGCTGAAAGTATTTGCCTCCGCAAACGATCGTTCCGAGTCGCAACCCGTCTTCGATGGTGCAAAGGCAGATTGCTGAAGAGCCATTCCCACTGAACAGTCTTTGTCTTCAAAAGAATCAGTTGAGTCTGTTACAATCTTGAGTGAGTCAAACAGTGAGATCTTGGAATTGTTCGGAGAGTCGAGGTTGGCCTCGAGCAGAGGTGGAGACGGTGGACTCTGTGGTGCCATTTTGGATGATGGGCCTGGGCTGAAGCTTCGACGGGCAAACCATTCCTCCGGACGAGAAGAGGGCGACTGAGCGGTTAGTGCCGGTGGACTACTGCCCTTTTCTGGCAACACCAGTGCCTCCCCAACCGAATCCCGAGAAGTCTCGGACTTCTCTAACCGTGGCATGCTTTCTGCCACAGCCTCTTGGTTGGCCGCAAACTCTTCGATGCTGTCGACCAACAGATCCAATCCGTGGTGGTCGATGAACTCCTGAACACCCGAAGTTTGAGTGAGAAGCACTGGTATGGAGTCGTCTATCTCGCTGTCAGACATGTCCTGAACCTTTGCTCGCGGAGGCGTAAACAGCGGTGTGCGAATGCCAGGGTCATGCTCCTCCGGCTCTACATGTGGCTGCGTCGTCTGTTGTGGCAAGTCGTCTGTCTGGTTGGCAGAGTCTGTCGTCTGCACGGCAACAGGCATCGGTTCATCTGGCTCATTGTCATCCGAAGTCGTTTGGCAGTCCATGTCCACCTGAAAACAGAAAGAAATTTCCTGACTTGAAACATCCTAATCAAGGCGACCCATGAAGATTACAAGAGAGAGAGAGAAAAAACAAGAAAAGGAAAAGCAGGGAGGTTAACCAGGTGAGCACCCGGTTTGGTACTCTGCACTGGATACAGTGAAATGGGAATTAAAAGAGAAAGAGAGGAGAAAAGCAGAGCACTGCACGTACAGTCAGTATCCGAGGCTGGAACTTCTTTGACCAACAAGACATCATATTACAAACAGGCCTGATAATGGCTGACCTTGATTTGCAGTTGGGAATACTTGAAGCGTATTCTAACTACAGATTGCCTAGCAGATAGTGAACAGAAGTTGGGGGAAGATGTATACCTTAAAGCAGCAGGCTGAAAACTTAAGGTCATGCAAGTAGCCCCACAGGCCAGCAACAAGGCCTCTCAAACAAGATATTTCTACAAAGGAATGTGTGACAGGCTTCAATTAACTTACTTTGGGGCGTTCAACCTTCTACTCAACTTCTAACCTCCTAGTGATAACATTGCAGCTGTCCATTCACAGTTAATATATTCGTTTATAACGTGTACAAGTAGGTATCTGTATTAAGCCACATATAGTGCCCCACGCCTCTAGCTCACAATGAACACGTACTGTAACATATCAGCCAACCAGAGCTAGCCTTTAAATCAAAGCATTCCTGGTCTGAATGCTAATAAAACTTGTGGTAAGTACTCTATCGCTTTCCGCTATCCTCCGTAAACCTTACATAAATGACATACCTGGATTGCTGTTGTGACCGAAGTCACCGCGGACCCTGGCTTGACACAAGGCAGGGCTGGTGTTGGTCGCAGTGTGTCGTCGTCACTCTCCTCGGTTGCATTGTCCGTGTCACATGACGCTTGCACTCCCTGCTCAACCAAGGGTTGGGGTGGCAACGAGGGGCTGCTGGTCGTTACCAGGGGAGACGTGCCCTGCAAGACATCAGTGTGCCCACTCTGTTGGAGGCTAGCTAAGAAAAGGAAATCGCGCAGAGGATGAGACAGCAAGGCAGATGAACAACAAGATGCGTGCACACATAAATCAATAACGCCCGAATATTGGGGGAGGATTCCTGGCCCAGCTAGTTTGCATATGTAGCCTACAGTTCAAGCACATATGTATAGGTCTCAGCCATCATAAAAAATGCTGAGTTAACAGCTGAGCTGTTTATAACAAAGGTAAATTCCAGGGGTTCATCGTCTACACTTTTTAGACCAGCTGCGAGAGTGATGCCTGTCATAGTGATCTGAGCCTGTTAAAGAAAATGTAGTGATCTGTGAAAGGTGAAGCTCGCTAGAGACGAAGATATTGTGGGAGCGAAGCAAGTGTTGTGGAAAGAAGAGCGGAGGGGTGCTCCCGATTGGTGCTTCCGCTCTCCACAGCTCGCACTTGTTCTGGAAGGTATGACTTGCATCGCCTCGTTCGTACCGATTCAGAACATGCCAAACAATGTGATGCAACCTGCTCGACTGTTTCAACCAGCCTTTGCAACGTTAGGCCAATGAAGCTACTTGAATATATTTTTGAACAAATATAACGTAGCTCCCATAATTCACATGTTCTCTATATATGCATTGCCTGAAGAATTCACGTGGTCAGTGCTCACCTGGGAGACCTTTCCGGAGGCCAAGGTGGCCACCATGGACGTGGTGCCAGCCACTTGAGTCAGCTGCTGCACCACTGCAGACGGGTCGTACAGGTAGGACACCACAGAGGGGGCCGGCGGAGTCGCCACCGCAGTCGGCATTGTGGAGTATGTAAATGCCGCTCCTGTCGACAGGTCCTTTGCCGCCTCCAGAATCTCAAGCTTTGGGGGCACTGCCTCAAAAACCTGAAACAACAGGGCAGTGACAAGTGGTAGCCGGGCAGTTATGAAAAGTTCCCGACCCAGATTGCACAATACAAAAGTGTCGGAAGAAAAAACCACCAGACCTGCACAGAATGTGCAGCACAGTCACAGCGAAAGCTAAAAGAGCGGCCTTTAAGAGCCTTTTTACAGAGAAAGCTATGATGAGATCACAACACGGGTCACGCGCCACCGTAGTTGTCCGCCGCCGCCACCGTCAATGTCCGTAACCACATCGCATTAAATTAGAAGAAAAAAAACCTAGCGCCAATGACACAGTGGGGCTCGAACCCGGGTCCGCTGGGTGCCCAGTATTCTACCGCTGAGCCACGCCGGTGCTTGGGACTGGTTGGCAAACTTGCCTTAGGCAGGCATGATGTCGGGAAAGCAATCGCGTTAATACGACTTACAAAGCATTTTAAAACAGCGAAAGAACAACCAGTTGTTGCACAATGCGAATAGCGTAACAAGTGGGTTGTCCAATGCTCCAACCAACTACAAGAGCTTTTTCTTATTCACCTAATAATTGTGGGGCATACCCACTTCAGACACAATTCCTCATTGCCGTCAGCCACTGCATGAACAATTGGCACAATATTTCTTGAAATTGTTTAGCGGATACCACACTTCTCAGAAAAATGACGAAAAATAGCAAAGTGAATGCCAGCCTACTACCAAAAAGTTTTAATAATAATACCGTAAAGGGTGTCAAGCAAGTGTGCTTGCAGTAGTTATCCAATGAGTGTTTACAATACTCTCTGAAAGACTGCTCTTCTAGCTTTTGCTGTGACTCTGCTGCGCCTTATGCGCAGGCCTGGCGTTTTTTAAACACTCTTTGGGTAGCTGCTGCAAGCACACTTGCAGGGTATTCACTATGCCATTATTTATTGTGCAATGGGCTGGCATTCACTATGCCATTCTTCGTCATTCCTCGAAGAAGTGTGGTATCTGCTAAACACTTGCAATGAATTTTGTGCGAATTTTGTGTTGCATTCAGTGGCTGACAGCGATTAAGAAGTACGCCTGAAGTGGGTATGTGCCACGGTCAACAGGTGATGAAGAACAAGCTTTTGCAATAGGTTGGAGCACTGGACGACCCATACGTTATGCAATTCACATTGCATGACGCCTGTTCTTCCTGTGCTGTTCTATAACCCTTTATTACTCATATTATTACCCTCAAACGACTAAATAATAAGAAAAAACGCCTATTTCGAGCTGCCACACGAGCTAACTGTGCTTCCACATGGCAGAATTATTACGCAGTGGAGAAAGAATATTATAAACTAACCATCGAAACTAAGCACAAGTTCTATTCTAACACCCTACCAGCTATGCTGCAAAATAACCCGAAGCGATTTTGGAAAACAATTAATCACTCTCAATGTAGTGAGATTTCACTTAATAATAGCTTTGGCCTTCCTATTCCCGAGAATGAAATTGTTGATTCTCTTAACACAGTATTTAGTTCTGTTTTTACTAATGAGCCACCCGACAGTTTACCCGATCTTCCATTTTCCGCATATCCGCTGATGCAAAACATCACATTTGATTCATGCGGCATAGTCAAAGTCATTGAATCATTGAATAACTCATCATCCACGGCAGTAGACGGCATCAATGCTAAAGTGCTAAAAAATACTAAACATGTGTGTAGCCCGTTTTTGTCGCTCATATTTCAGGAATCACTCGACAGCGGTTCAGTTCCACATGACTGGCAGGTGGGCAAGGTCATCCCAATCTTCAAGAAAGGAAGCCGAGCATCGCCGAGTAACTACCGTCCGATTTCTATAACAAGCGTCTCTTGTAAAGTAATGGAGCATATCATATACTCGCATACTGCTAACTTCTTAACATCTGTAAATTTCTTTCACCCAAGTCAGCATGGTTTTCGCAAACATTACTCCTGTGACACTCAACTTGCTCTTTTTCTGCATGATCTACACGTAAACCTAGACCGTAACATTCCGACTGACACAATATTCTTAGACTTGAAAAGGCATTCGACAAGGTCCCCCATGGTCGTCTTTTATTAAAATTATCCCGTCTTAACATCCACCCCTGTGTTTTAAACTGGATACGAGGATTTTTAACCAACCGCCAGCAATTTGTTTATGCTAACTCACGCTCTTCATCTCTAACACCCGTTCTTTCAGGCGTACCGCAAGGTACCGTACTTGGTCCCCTCCTCTTCTTGATATACATTAATGACCTCCCCAGTAATATTTCTTCTCACATCCGTCTATTCGCAGATGATTGTGTTGTTTACCGCGCAATTAATAACCCCTCTGATCATTCCATACTACAATGTGACCTCACCCGCATACAGAACTGGTGTAACACTTGGCTCATGTCCTTGAATGTAACTAAAACTGTGTTAATGTTTATTCACCGTCGTCAACATCACGTTCATAACTACAGCATCAATAACAACCAGATTACTACAGTCGATTCATTTAAATATCTTGGTGTGTAAATCTCGCGTGACCTAACTTGGACCTGTCATATTAACCACATAATCAATTCTGCTAATCGTACTCTAGAATATATACGCCGTAACCTTTCGCTCGCTCCTCCTTCTATTAAAAAAGTTGCCTTCGAAACCTTTGTTCGGCCAAAGCTAGAATATGCTAACGCGATTTTTGATCCTCACCACAATAACCTCACTTACGCCCTCGAATCTGTCCAGAACCGTGCGGCACGGTTTATACTGTCTAACTATTCATACACATCGAGCATCTCGGCACTAAAAGCAGAGATTAACTTATCCGATCTGGCTAAGCGCCGCAAAATCGCACGTCTTAACCTTTATCATAAATTCTTCCATTCTTTGCCTTTAGATAACCCATACATCAGAAGAGCCCACCGCATTTCCCGCATCAGTCACTGTAACGCAGTATATCCACCACAAGCCCATACTGTGACCTTTCATCAATCGTTTTTCCTGCGCACAGCCCAAGACTGGAATGACCTGCCCACCGAAGTCACCACCATCATCGACACCCAAGCATTTAAACGGCTCATCGAAACTATCCCATCATAACTACCATTATATTGTTAGCCTTTGTAATACCCACTCCCTCATGTAATATCGCAACCGGGACCTTTGAGGTAATAAAATGAATGAATGAATGAATGAATTAACACAATTCTTTTCGAGACATCAAGCCTGCCTAAGGCAGGTTCGCGAACGAGTCCCAAGCACCGGTGTGGCTCTGCAGTAGAATACTGGGCTGGCACCCAGTGGACTCGTGTTTGAGCCCACTATGGGGCAGACAACTATGCAGCACGCATGGCCCGTGCTGTGATCTCACAACAGCTTTCGCTGTAATACGATAGCACACGAGTGTCTCGTAACTACTCGTGCCCGTTGTTTACATTGTGGAATCAGGACGCACCCACAAATGTAACTAACCTCATTCTCAAGTCTGTGAACCCTCACACATGTGCAACATTAAATGGCAGTGGGCCAGCACAGTAAGCCCATGTGTGTCAGGTGAATGCAGGGCCAAGGCGGGAAATAATGCTTGAACAATAGCCTGCAACATTCTTTCGTCAGTATGTTATACTAAAGATTATTTATTGAATATAGCAACACATTTGCAAGCAGTGCTCTTTAACCATTTCAATCGTTCGCGACAAGAACAGTGTTATTTCGCCATGCTGCACACAGATGCAGTCATCAAACATTCAAAACGGCAAAAGTGGGATAAATGGTCTACCCATTGAGCTAAAGCAGTGACCACTGCTGTAGCTCAGTTAAAGCATAGAATGCGTTGTCTAAAGGTTGCAGATTGAGCCCCTACCTGGATTAGGTTGGTTTCTCGTCTTCAGTTCATTTCCGTTTATGCCAGGATTACTATAAAACTGTACAACAGACATGTGACGTCCACATACACTCAAACTTTGAATTATTGAATTTGAATGCAACTAATTATTGGTAATAATGAAGTGAAGATAGCTTTGTTACAGATACAGCATTATGTATACACATTAATAATGAATTTTCAGATATGACAAAGTATTTTCCCAGCAGATGTGACTTCATTATAATGAGGTCTGAGTGTACCTTTTCTAGCTTCACTGCCCGCTGATTTTGTTAGGTCGTGTCTATCCAATTGGCAAAGTTCAGAAAAAAGGTTAATACCCTATAAACTGTCTGAGTAAATATGAATCCTATAGAGGCAATGTCAAATTACTGCACGTACCGTTGCAGTGGGTTTCAGCTCGCTTCTCCACTGGTCTGGCATGATCTGCTGGAACGTTGTGTGCTGCTGAGTGGTCAGGATTTGCTGCACGGGGCTTGCGGTGGCAGCACCGGAGAGTGTCCAGCTTGTTGGTGCTGCAGGAACAAGGTACAACTGACCGGTGAGGGCGTCCCGTGCCAGTTGAAAGCCACCAGGTGACGCAAGTGGTGGTGGAGTGGCCTCTTGCGGGAGCCAGATGGTAGGCGTGGTCACCACAGGTGGCCCTGGCGTCGTCAACCACGGCAGTGCAGCCGCGGCAGGCCGAATCGCCAGAGCATCAGAATGGGAGTCCCACGTGGTGTGCGCTGGTACAGGGCCTACATGTGAAGAAGAAGAAATGTTGATTCTCACGATTGATTTGTGGGGTTTAACGTCCCAAAACCACCATATGATTATGAGAGACACCGTAGTGGAGGGCTCCAGAAATTCGGACAACCTGGGGTTCTTTAACATGACCCAAATATGAGCACACGGGCCTACGACATTTCCGCCTCCATCGGAAATGCAGCCGCCGCAGCCGAGATTTGAACCCGCGACCTGCGGGCGAGCAGCCGAGTGCCTTAGCCACTAGACCACCGCGGCGGGGCGCTTGATTCTCACAAATCAATCCCCAAACAAGCAGAGCAGTGTGATTATTCAAAAGTTTCCAATATCGTCGAATACTATATATGCATTTGTAATATTCCTGTCCAATTCGAAAACTGTGCACTCAAAATATTTTAAATATTGAAAGTGAGTTTAATATTTGATCGTCGTAAATATTACATGATATGTATTACTGAAAGGAACTTCCGATTTTGCATCTTTACGGCATGTGCGTCAGTGGTTCACCAGTGGTTACGACTTAAGCATGAGTGCTGTGATGCCTAAACGGAGAAACAAAAGGGCAAGATGGCGATGCCAACAAACGCACTGTGGCACTGCTCCGTGATAAACCTATCTAAGAAGATAAGCATCTTAAAGAAACTAAATCATGAACAGCTTCGTACTTTAGCACTATTACTGCTGGTGAGAATGTGCTGCACGCATTTAAAAAGAAGTTCTTTTGCTCCTGACACTCTTTTTTTCTTGGGTGGAGGAGTAGGCCCGAGAATGCTAGCTCAGAGATTTCTGCCTCCCCTAAAACAACTTCCTTCCTTCTTATTGTCACCCTCATCAGACTTTGTAAAACCATCAACATTCGAGATAACTTTGCTGCAAGAAAAAAAAAAAACTCAATAATAATCTACAGTTACTCATCAACACCATGTCGGACGCTTACCAGCAGTGACGAGGCACGTCGTTGTTGTCTCGGCCATTCCTTGGTGGGCAGCTGGTCCTTGCCTCGACTCACTGTCAAACATCAATCAATCAATTTTATTTTCTTTAGATAAGAAGAGTATGAGGCTAAAAGCTCGAGCAGGTTGATGAGAGGTCCTGACCCCGTTACATGTTGGCAAAAATGCAAGATTACACCCAGTCATGCATGATTCCCAAGTAAATCAACAAGTATTACACGGAGTGAAGTAATGCAAAATTTTTGTGAGCACCAGAATTGTGGAGTCGGCTGTGGGAATAGAACCTAACCTGTGACCACTGAGTGGGCTTTGTCACCTATTTCTGCCGTTCTCATGTCCTAACATGACTCTCCCCTCCTCCGCGATCCGTCAACGCTGGGGGAGCAAAGTGACTTTAACCCCCCTCACCCGGTAGCGGATGTCGACTGTGGCGCTGCGCTCAAATCTCCCAGGATGTATTGTGCACACGCGTCGAGAGTCAGTGAGATCTTCTCTGGACATCGAAAGGTGTGCACACGTTTTCTTTCCATCCATCAGCTCCCTTTGTTCTTGGAGCTCACTCGTACTCACCAACGGTGCCTTGCCCCCGCGATGAACCCTTCCCTGTCGTTGCCCCTTCCGAATGCTAGGCCGAAGAGCGGTGCAGTGTGTTCCCGCGTGGTCTTACTACAACAACCTGTACCTCTTGAAGCCAAGGCGGAGCGGAATTTGCCCTCTCTCGAGCAATCAGGCCTTGTTGTCACTGGTCGCGAGAGCGTGCAGCATAGTCACGAGGGCCCGTTTTCCTCGGCGACTTGTCACCAGGCCTCGGAAAGTCTCAAGTTCCACGCATCGCCAAACGGGGGCGAAAAAATCGCCAGCTAAAGAAGAACCATAGTGGCTCCGTTCAAATCGGTTTTGGGGACGCCAAAAAATCCGCTAGGGCCACCATGGTAAGCTCAAAGTTTAAAACGAAGACAGCCACCATTTTTTTCAAAAGTGGTCTCTACGCAATTGAAGCGAAACATTTGCATTCCGCATTGTGCGTAGTACTTCTGAGCACTAAATTTGTTTAGCGATCGTGGTGCCATGTAGGTTCTACTATAGATTCTCTTATCGGTGATGGTGACGAAGCGGAAAACATGATCTTCCGCTGAAGGGGACAGCTGACGCGCTTATGCACAGTTGGTTTTCATCCGATGATTGGCGTGTCTCTAAGTATTGCGTTTTCTTTCTAGCATTAATTTTTTATTCGTTTCTGTAACTTGCTTCTGCTGCTGTAAGTATAGCCGCTGTGCTGCTGTACGATGCCACAGGAACTGTCATACTGGCAAAGGCGTCGATTCCTGCCAGTTCCACGGCAATGACAGGTAGATTCTTTTTGCCAATGCATGCATATTTATTATTTTTTGTCGGTGATTTCACTTTCAGACTGTTACCGCTGTCAGTGTTGTGTATTTGTCTACTACGTACATTTGTGCTGATCCTGCACGTGTTCGAATGCTTGCGCTTCTCTCGACTTTCGCTGACCATGATTTCCTTGCGAACATTCGAATGCTTCGAATATTCAAGCAAATAGTTGAGTATTCGAATATTCGAAGCATTCGAATTTAAATTATCGAATATTTTCGAAGTATTTGCAATGAACAAATAGATGTATGTTAGTCCGCGTGTCACCCCCTCTAAAGGTAGTTTCACTGCAATGTAGAAATGCTAGGCCATGAAAGAACCTATCCAAAGAAAATTCGCTTTGTCGCGAAGCCCCCCTTTAAATTTGAAGGGGCTCAGCAACACTTACTGAACATGGTCAGAAAACGCTGCCGATCGGCAGTCGAGGCTACCGAGAATACGCGAGGCAAATGTTATAGCGCAGCATGCGGCCTGTAGTTCACAATAAATTTTCAAGGCTGAAAATTGCTTTCTTCCCTCAGCAAATGACATACAAGCTCAAAAATTACTTGTCACGTTACGTTAGCTCAAAAATTACTTGTCACAGCCATTGGCCGATTTGAGCATGACGTACTCATCATTACCAGGGCCACCACGGGAGGCCACCGCTTGTTTACGAGTACGTGCGCGATCACAGTGAAAAACCACGTATTCGAAGAAAAAAAAAAGAGGTGCTCAAGGTCACGCAGGCGCGTGACGTATTTTTTTTTTTTTTTTTGCCGTGACATTCCTCTCTGTTTAACTTCCAGCTATTTCGTCAAGACGAGAAGAGTTGCAGCTTGCAGAATTGCAGCTTTCGACAAAATTTTGGAACTCTGCTCATACTGGACTAATTCTAGAAACTTTGCGGCAATAAATTTGTGAGGAATAAGCATGTTTACTGGCTCCATGGCTACTTGGAAAAGTGTTGCAGGGCCCCTTTAAAGGAACATGTTATCCTCAAATCAATCCTTCACTTTATTAAGCTTGTTATGACGGCTTATATAATCCAAGTATAATAAATTTTAAAATGTTAAGTATATTACAAGTTGTCACTCGCATCCTACCGAAACTACTACTGCAAGGTTGTTCCGACTTCCTTTGAACAAAAAAAAAAGTGGCATTTGCATGAAGCCCCTATTTAAATTCAAAATAAATATTGTGCAGGTTAGTTGGGCCATGATAAACAACATACCATTCAAATTAGATTTTAAATTATTCCATGAAGATCACTATTCGCTTCGAATTTGCTTTGAACCTAAAATTCACTATTCGCACAAGCCTAGAAAAAACCCAACTTACTGTGTCCTCAGCTTGACCATACTATGTTGTAATGCAATAAAAAATGGTGGTGTTAAGCCGTGCTCGGTGAAAGCAGGAGCTGTACGCTGTAATTCGAAGCTGTCATTGAAGCACCTCATGCTGATCTTTACGACTGTTTCGTAATGAGAGTACCTACAAACGAGACACTTTTCTGTTCGTTCTGCCTCTGAAAACGAAGGATTGCCGCTTGCCAACTTAAAACAAGTGGTAGAATGCCTTTAACCCTTTTCCTGACAAATTATTTTTGAAGAAGACATTCCTAGACTCAAAATTCTTTTTTTTTTTTTTATGTTCTCTGGCAGCAGATCAAATAAAGATGTGAAGTATACAAATACAATATATCTTTTACTGGAGGATAAAACGAATGTTTAATACTTTAAACCTCGCTTCTCTACAAGGTTTAGACTCGGGTTTCCTCAGAGTATAGTAGTGGAAAATGGTGCGATGGTCCTAGGCATTATATGTGCACTGAGAGGACTCGAACAAAAAACTTCCTCAGATCATCTTCGATAAAAGTAAATAAATTTGCTCATCATGCTACTCAGAACATCGTTAGTCCACAGTACTGAGGGTTCAAAATTTGTGCACTCGCTTAGTTCGTCTAATGAAGCGTTAACTGATGTATAGAGTGGAGTAAGCGAGTGGTCCTCACCAGAGACGTGGTCCTCTGTCTGAACCGCCTGCCGCCAAGATGACCGTAGAGCAGCTGACTGCTGTTATATGACTCTGCTCTGCTGCACTTGACGACAAGCTTGTCTTGCCTGCGACAAACACAGAAACTTCATACATGCATACTAGGCGAGCAAATAGGTGACGTGTTATTGAACAAGATGTAGCAAATTTGTTTTAAATGTTTCACGGTGATATCTAGGCTAGCCACTGTAATTATTGACGCTGGCTCTGCCCACTAAGATGCTGTTCACTATCACATTTTTTTCAGTATGCTGAAAAAATAGGAAGCACCATTAGTGGCTTGTAAACTTAGACACTTCCTTCTCAATACTCCTCCACAATATCACTCTTACTGTATTGCTAACGAAAACTGATTGATTGATTGATTTGCGAAAGCATGTGCAGGTTCGACAGAAATGAAAGTTCTTCAAACGATGTCAGGGATGCCTACTGTGGCCCTGCTAATTATTAGTTAATAAATACCCACAGTTATCAAGGGGGCTCAGAATGAACATGGTGTCGTTTAGGAAAAATTCAAGTGAGTCAAGTAAGTGGCCTAAATATGGGAAAATACTGTTAAGCCCGCAAGGTTGCACTGACATAGCAACAGCAAAGTCAGTGCACAAGATTTCTAAAACATAACTATCCCCTTTTTCACTTTTAGTAGTGACCTTAACATCATGTAATTAACTACAATAAAGTTCGCAAAATGTGCTGTATCAATCTAAACTTCTTAAAAATAAGAAAAAGAGAGAGCCATATTTCCTTATTATACCATAGAATTTGCTCTCGGTCTTTGCTGTCTCTTAAAGGCCAATCAGAACTGGTAAAAACAGCATGCTGTGCAGCAGCGGGGAAGCAGCGAAACTCTCTGTGAGAAGTTGGTCAACAGCAGAAGTGCCCACTCACTGCATGTGATGGTGTGATCTTGGCGCTGCTGTGCCACAGCGATGCCCACAGGGATCGGCTGGCTGGAGGCATTGAGCACACTCAGAGCAGGAACCACCGACACCGTGGTGTCGCACTTCTCCTCCACCACAATCTTGCTGCCACCAGTCTCCTGCGGCCGTCGCGTTGCCACTGCCACGCAGGTCGGGATTCCCGTGGAGGTGGCCCCGTCGGGCTTCTGGAGGACAGCCTCGCACGACTTGGAAATCTGATCGAGGGAGACGACGTCCATGACTCCGCCACTATTGGCCCACAAAAGTGTCAAGACAGCAAAGCAGTGTTCCGTGAAAAGATTGTGGAGGGCAGAATGGTTCTAGGATAGCCAGGAAAACATAAAGAGATGGCTTAGGGAGTACTATCAGCGCTGACAATCCATGAAGCGCAGTCTGGGCATTATCAAAAAGTGGGAAAGATCCGGGCAGCTAGAACACAGTATTGTGAGGATGACCGAAACATTCGGATGTTCACCCCCTACAGCACCTCTATGTCCCCCCCCCCCCTATGTTCACCCCCTATTAAACTACAGCACAGAATTTCAGGCTGCGCACCCTTGCTTGACTGATGAACACCCAACAACCACTTCCCCCTCCTCCCAACACTTAAAAAAAATGTGTCCCGATTGCCACTGAAGATCAGTACAAGCACTGTGACATTTTATATGTCATACTATAAAAATACACTAACCTCAATATAATGAACATGGCTATAACGACTTATCGGTTACAACGAAGTAAAAGAAAATGGTTTTGCAAGAGATAGTGTTAGAAATATATCTTTATAACAAATTTTGGGATATAACGAACTTATTTTTGTGTAACCTTGTGTAAGGTGGAACTTGGTTATAGTGAGGTTCGAGTGTATCTGTTATTGGGATCATCCTCTAATACACTAGTAATCACCACTTGACTGTTAAAGTTCGGCCTTTTGTTCTTGAGAAAGCATTCCCTGCAAAGGCAGGGAATGCTTTCTCAAGAACAAAACATGGAAGATGACCATGGCCGACTGCGGCCGACCTATATTGGCACATGCCATGCCATGATGTGCAAACGCGCATAACTGCACGGACACCACGTTAACCAATGCACCACTATGTATTTTACAGTTAACAAATGTGTATAGTTGAGTTAAACTACATTCTAAACATCTTTGGAAACCTTAACGGGCAATTACAGTAAAGCACAAAGCTGGCAAATGACAAAAAAGCGTGCACTGTCATTTGCTCATGGTTGCTGAACCTTGCTACACTCAAACCTCATTATGACAAAGTTGCATCTTGCACGAAAATAAGTTCGTTACATCCGAGAAATTCCATTATAGAGCTTTATTCCTAACACTATATCTATTGCAAAACTATTCATCATTTAATTCGTTATAATTGGTACTTCGTTATGTCGGAGCTGGTTAAATCGAGGTTTAAGTGTATTTGTGCATGTCAGAATGAAGAGCAACTCGTAATTTTACCTCGTACTAAAGGCCACCATGGTAGTTACTTGTCTTACCTTGAGATTGACCGGAGCCACTTCTTGCACCTTGGGCGAACCTGTGCCCGAGCCGAGAGGTGTGGAGAAAACCGATGTGGTCTTGGCAGAGGCCTTGGCCACGCCCACAGCAAGCCCACTGCTCTTGCTGCCACCGCGGAGCCTGGTCTGCGAGACAACCTTTGTCTGCTGCACCGAAAGCATGACTGCATTCTTGCCCAGAGGCACAAGCGCGGGGCCTGCAGCGCGTTGCTCCAGATCCGCTGGCTCCCGCTTGGTGACTGCCATGGCATAGCGACACTCCGGTCGCATCTCTTCTTTTTCTTCCTTTGGCGACGGTAATCGTGGGACAACGGCAGCCACGGGGTTGACGGGCGCCATGGGCATGACGTGATTGACTGGGGTAGATGTGACTGAGGCACTGGCTGAGGTGGATGTGCAACTGATTGCCGCAGTGGTGACGGCGGCCGTAGCGGTGGAAGGGATGGGTGTGACGTTATTGATGGGTGTGACGGTACTGACAACAGGTGTGACGGTATTGACAGGTGCGACGGTGCTGACGGGGGAAATGACAGCTTTGACTGGGGAGACAGTATTCACAGGCGTGACGACACTCACGACGGGGGCCACCGAACTCACAGGTGTCACACAACTGACGGGCATCACGGGAGCCACGGCAGCGATGGCACGGCACTCGTCTGTCGTTGAGCTGCAATCTCCTCCCAGGAAAACACTGGTGTCCTTTTGAGAGCTTGTAGACAACTCTGGTGTGGGTTTGGGCATGGGAGAAAGGTTGCGAAGAGGAGAGGACTGTGGAGGAGAATGCAACGGGGGTGTGTTGGAAACTGGGGAGTCTGCAGCCGCCTCGGGAGTTGGTGGTGTGAGACTGACATCTGGAGTCGACGAGCTGACAACGGCAGGCCCCGTTGGTGACAACAAGGGTGGCGGATGCGCCGATGGGGATGGAACTGCGTTTATGAAACAAAAGAGAGCAGTTTATTTTATTAAAACAGCCAAGCTAGGCGAGTTGGCAGGTTGTATGCTTGAATTAAGCGCACAACACAATTTCGCGCATGCGATTTCGTATTTCAATGCATAGGGTTGCCGCTTCAGCTGCCAGGGAATCATGCGAGAGCGATGCAATGAAGATCGCCGGAAAGCAGACAACACTTTCAGACTTTGCAAGCTAACCGCCATTTAGTCAGTCAGTGCAGTTACCATAAACACTCTATAAATATATTCTCCATTCTCACCATAACAATATGAACATGCCCTTCAGCTATTCTTTGATATACTGCAGATCTTCCTTTCAATGCAATGAACACCTAGAAGGAAATACAATGAATGAATGCATTTTAAGTGATGTTTCAATTAAAGTTCGGACTTGCGAAGAACTTGCGACCTGTCGTTTTAAACAGTCCCACTCCAATTTCGAAGCTTGGCAAAGTTTTTAAGGCATACTTGCCAACAATAGCATGAAACCACAATTCATAAAAGAAGATAAATTCGAGCATACAGATCTCCAAATCAGCATTTGTCAAACCATTAAAGTTTCTGCAGTTCGTGTATCAATGGCTGTTCTCCTGTCTATCGTGGTAATTTACACTTTTGCATCATCAAGCACTCAACTCCGACATGTCTTTTTATCCATAAGTCTATTGACTAAGTTCTTAACTGAATTTTTAAATGTTTATCCAGTCATAAAGTTAATGATCTAAACAGAATACCGATGCAATGATAGTGCTACCACTGGTTTTCACGTGAGCAGGATAACATTACTTGAATCACATATGCTACTCCGGTAGCAATACCGGTACTCACAAAATAAAATGCCACAATTTATGACTAAGAAATGCAAGAAATTTTGTTACCACCTTATTTTCGTGTCATATTGGTGTAATTTCAACTCTAACGCTTACAGCAGAGCCAACTTTAGCGGCCAGATTTGCAGCGATATGACATGCTTGCATTGTGGAATTGCACGTGCGAGCCGTATATATACATAAATTTTTTATGTCGAGTTGCTATTCATCAGTACTGTACATCCAGCTGAATAGAAAAAAAAACTGAATGATTTTCACAGTTTCATTATGAGGAAGCTGCGTCTTTTAGTAATACATTTTACATATGCTAGTGTACACACATTTTTCAATACCTTGAACAAGTACTGAGAGCCGATTGTTACTGCACATAACAAAAAATTACACTCATTAAATTACATTTCATTGCCTTTGGAATGAAGCAATGTTGACTTGCAACATGTTAAACCGTGCACCTTGTTCAGCGTAAATGGTCAGCACTCACCAGTTGACGTCACTTGATCAGACGGAATGCAATGCAACGACATGCCCACAGTTGTCGAAGGCTCTGTCGGCGGCGAGCTGGCCACCACCCCGATTGTGGCGGCAGTGCCACCATTGTCCGACAAGTCCTCAGACCACGATGCACTGGTCACGGTGCCACAGTTCTGTGGTGGCTGCTTGCAGGTGCAGTGCGAGCACTTCTCAACAGTCTTTGTTCGGCCAGCGGTCGCTTGAGTGGCACCCATCGACAGGTCGGTGGGGCCACTTTTGTTCGTGCTTTTCTGGGACGACTTTTTCGAGCGAGACTTCTCTGAGCAGCGGTCCTTCGTGTGTGCATTTGGAGGCTTGCTCAATGGTCGGACACTGCAAAGTACAATGCTTATTTATGAAACTAGTCCATACAGGAGCTAATTATGCAAAACTAAGTGACCATTATACCTCTGCGTGGATGAGTTGAGCGGTGCTACGGTGGTCAGCAGACTGTCAGCATGGCTGTGTGTTGTGGGTGTGATTGGCTCGTCAAGCACCTTTCCGGGGTGGCTCAGATCTGTGCCCGTCGAACTCGATGTGGGTGGTGACAGCAACGAAGAGCTGGCAAGAGGTGACAGTGCCGAAGCGTAGTGCGACAGGGGCGAGCCCAGGCTTTGCGAGAGAAATCCGCCATCTGAAATGTTGACCATTAGCCCAACTGAATGTACTAGTGAATGTTACAGTGCGTGGATATCAGAGCTTAAAACTCATAAATGCAAGAGAGAATTATTCGTCGATCTTAAGACTGCTTATGTACACAATTAAGGAGATCCCCGAGCATGCGATAAATATACCTTGAAACTGCTCAGTGATCATAGTTCCCTTTCATTCTTCAAGTGGGAATCCCTGCACTAAAAATTCACAGCCTAACCAGGAAGTGAATGATGATGAGTGGGGCGAAGCTTTGCTGGCTCTCAGCTCAGCCGTCTGTTCATCTGTCTGTCCATCTATGTGTCTGTCCGTGTTGCGTGTGGTTTAGTTTGATAGGATGGCAGGCAGCCATCCTATCAAACTAAACCACACGCAACACGTGCTCACGCCATCTAGTGATCACTTCACGTACTGCTACAGTTCAGCACCATCTAGTTGAACATTGTGAGAATTAAGGGGTAGCTACTACGGAGGAGGGACTGAGCCATAGCGTAAAGAGCTTAGCCCCTTTTAGGCCAACTTTAATGGTTTAGTCTACAGTGTCCAGTAAGATCTTTCATCCTTTCGAGTCAGCAGAATTCGTAACCGCTGCTGATGTAGCTGTTGCTTAGTCAACTATTGGCTGCAGCAACTCTCCTGTTCCTTATGTCACGCTCCTGTTGCTCTGTGACGCTCCCCTGCCACGCCTTGCAGTGTTAGCTGGCAGCAAACCAAGACTCGGTGTTCTTCTGGGCTCCAACATGACTTGGCTAGGTGTTCTTCTGGGCTCCAACATGACTTGGCTATTAAAGGGCCCGTAAACCACCCAGAGGTCGAAATTCATTTGTTGTGGGGAAATTGTGCACGAGTGTACGATGAACACGGAGCCGTGAATTTTTCCAAACAGTGCAGTAATAGCGGAGTTAGACGAATCTGATTATCAAAACCGCGACGGCCACGCCTTTCGCACTTTCCTGCGCTTCCCACTGCTGGTATCCTTTCCCACGCCACTTTGTCCTCTCACTGAGCGTCCCTCCCAATCTCCCGTGGCATACGTCATCGCTGACGTGCTGCTTGAAACACCATCTACGTCCAGTTGCCACGACTCCAACCATCAACTCCGTCAGTTGCGCGCTTGTTGGCGAACCGTGGATGTCGTAATCGCGCCGGTATGAAACATGCACTGCGCACATGCCTTCAAAAGATTGCCAACGCGATGTACCTTTACGAGGTCACCCCGCGCCCTTCGCGTATTACACTCACGCAGGCAACACGACGAACAACAAGCAGCGCGGACAGACAGCACCTTTGGCATATTTGGTACAGCGTGCCAAAGATAAGGCACGGCGCGTCACGCGGGGGCTCAAAAGGCTCGGAGAGGAGAGATTGCTTCTTGGAATTTGTGGTGCGCCGGCGGCTCGTAGCGCTGTCACGTGCAGAATCGTTGATTGCGACGGCATTCTGCACACGATGCGCGCATTTACTTGAAATGCTTGAAAAAATATTGGAGGTGGTCTACGGGCCCTTTGAAGAAGCATTAACCAAGAAAGCCGCCACCGAGTGGTCGCGGCACGAAATCTGGCTGTGATGCCTTCTCTTATTGTTGAAATACAAAATACAGATACTCAGTTGATTTCTAAACTGAGTGACTGAGCCCATTGGGATAGTGAACAAAACAACGGCACATGAATGATGCCAATGTCAGACTTGGTCAGAGAAAAACAAGAGCTCACCTCTGTCCAGAAGTGAAGGGTAGTGGGAAGCAGTGTGTGCCAAGCGAGGAAACAAGCTTCCAGGGGGCCCAAAGGGGTCGGGTGGGGAGCTCAGAGGTGGGAACAGAGAGTAGTAGCTCCCCCCATAGCGACTGTAGCCAGGAGAAGTTGACACTGCATCCGCAAAACATGGAAAGTACCAATAAGCAAGTGCAGTGTTCGCATTGGTCGCTTCTGTATAAAGGGTTTGACAGCAAACACATCTGAAAAGCTAATGGGTTAACCCACACGATCAAAATCTCAGCCCTTCACCTTCCGAGTTATTTAAAAAGAAATGTATCCATATTTTGTATTTCCTTCAGTACTTCAAGGTACATGGAGATTAACTGCGTGAAGTGCAAGACTAGATTGGCTTCCCTGCATGCCTTAAGTCAGTTTTGATGCGGTACTGTAGCAGAAGACGTTATTGGAGCGCATCTACGTAGGAATCGCAAAACTTTATTCGAAGTCAATGGAGGTACATCACTCACTATCGGGTGGAGGGGTAGGGGGCCAGAACTGGCGCATTGCGGCCATGTTTGGCGACGTATGCGGAGCCCGGAAGCTTCCCAGGGGACCCAGAGGGCTCCCGCCGGGGCTGGATGCGTTGTTGCTCAGAGCGCTCAGGTAAGGGAATACTGCACAAGACACATCCAACATCAACCACACAAAACACTAGATTGCACAAACACAATGAAGAAGAAAGGTGTTCCATGAACCGGGTACTTGATAAGTGTGAATGATGAAAATGAAAGAGATACATACAAAAGCACTGGTGTTTTATGTGTCTCCATTGTCTGTGGCTTTTGTGCTTTTCAATTACTTTCCAAAATGTGCAAACTCACACAAATCAAGATATTGCTGTGCAGTAAAACAGCAAAGTTGGTGTAACCTTGCTCAAGTCATAGCAAACAAGCACAGGCAAGGAAGTAGATTTCACACCAATGCTTGCGGTGCATCCAGGAATGTATTTTCAAGTGATCACTTTTGACAACAGTTTCACTTTCGCAACACTTTGCAAAACTACTGCCATAGCAACACTAACAATTATGTTTGACTAGAGCAGCTAGAGGAAAACTCTTCGCTGGACTAGTTGGTTCACAGTCTAAAAAATTATATGGTACGTCCTCCTACAAGAACACTGTATTGGTGCTTTTTCTCATCAAACTTTGCTCCACCGAAATGGCCACAAGATGCCCAGAGGAAGAAAGAGATAGGGAAGTGTGCATTTCAAAACATGAATGGGGCCAAAATGCAATGTTGGCCAAATGTACATACTCAACACTGATCACCATGCAAGGCCGTGTACTGTTTCCTTCCGCAGACAAAATTTATGCGAGAATGACCAAACAAATGTTGCCCTCAAGAAAGGCCAGCTTTGTTTCTCAAGCAGGGCAACATTTCAAGCCTTCTAAACAAATAAAATGCACTTTGGGTGTTCTGTTGTTTACGAGTTCTAATATCATTTCATCTATAATATAGGAGTATCGAGAATAACGCGAAATTAACTTTGGAGTTCTCTGAATTTCAGAGAACTAAAGATTCACCAAAAATTCACTTTTGATCAATGCAGAACTTCCATCAAAAATATAAACTCCACAGAACACCCTTTAAATTTAAAAAGTAACTCCAAAAACGCAGAGCCCTGCTTATGTGACAACGAAACCAACAAGCAAACTAATTCACATTTGTGGGCCTTTTGCGCAAGTGACAAAGATTTGGAGAGCCAAGAGTTCCAGTTTTCACAACTTTTAGGTCATTCCAAGTAGCCAGATGATTGTAGCAATCAACATAACTTGACTAAGAGAGTATTGTTGGCGTATGATGGCTGTTCTTGAAAGAAAAAAAATAATTGAGAAGGCAATAAGCTCAAATATAGTGCTGCAAATAATTTACACAAGTGTAGAAGTAGGATAGAACAAGGAGGTTTAAAAAAAATTGTGAAGTGGACGCTCTAGAAACCTCTCAGTAACACATGTGAAGCTAGCATTTGCCTCTACTCCAAGAATGCAGGTGATGCCCAAATGAGGATGAAGTGCTCTTCTTCTGCTAACATAAATGATAGGTTAGTTATAATTCAAGAGGTTGCTGTTCCCATAAAAGTAACATATCTGGAGGAGTATTTATAACGTGACCTTGTAAAACTTGCCAGGATTTTGAGGCTCCTTATTAAGGAAGCCAGAAACACAAAGAGACATGTTGACCAATGTCTGTTTGGAGTAAATAGTCATCCTAAACTAATAGGGCGTGTGAGAGAAACAGCACTTTTAATTTGGTGCAAGCTCACATCTTATCCAACCTCTAGTAGAATGGCAAAGGTCTAACTCAACTTTCCAGGCACAACTTCTCCTCTCGACAACTATTAAACCCTGCTTCAAGTACTCTTGGCTACTGTCCCTAATTGTACTGTACTGGCCTGGTTGACCTCAATGCTGCTAGATGGCGCCACCAATAGATCGCAACGACGCTCTTTGAACCAACGTTTCTAGACTAGGTAACTTGCAAAACTCCCCGCGTCAGACTACTCGTCACACGGCGCCGGGACAGCTTCCGGTTTGGTGGCACTGGCGGCGCAACAAGCTTCCGCTAGCAGACGAAAACGTGTAGTCGTAGCAAGACGCCGTGGCGGCCATCCTGAAAGAGCTTTGCCAACAGTATATTATCGAGATTTGTTGTGCTGCCGCAGAAACTTAATACTGCGTAATATATTAAGCGGTGTAAGACAAATACAGTATAGTTATGGTTTTCTGAACAGCCCACAATAAACACTGCTTGATATATACAGCATAACATACGAGTCTGTCGGTTAGTTGCTAGTTGGTGTACGTTCGCAATAGATTTTTAGACGCGAAAAACCCAATTGCAATGTCTTGCATCCTTTTTTGTGGCTGTGTTTTTTGTGCTTGAAAATAAACTACAACTATGTGGCGCAATCTCGTGGCTTTTGTCTGGTTATATACAGCTTTTTTTTTGTCAGTCACATTTTTTAGCAACTTAGACCGTCGAAAAGCTACGCGTGCGGCCATTTTATTGAGCATGTCTTCCCTCTGCTTCTTCTGGAGTTCCTCTAATGAAACCGGTTAACACAGCTGCAGCCAAAGCTTCGAGCGGAGACCGCACTTTGGGGTATCGGTGAGCACTTCGTAGTTATTACTCAGGAGTCTGCCTGCTGATGCACTGGGACAACATGAACACACTTTTAGCTTTTCTATGTCTTCCATAAGTTCGGCCAATCGGGTGGCGGTATCTGCATTGCCGGGTGATTTGGCCAAGCGATGGTGACGGCTGCTAATGGCGACTGTCATGTCTTCTGCGACTACAACGCATTTCTCCACAAATGGCGCTCTTTTTTTTTTTTGAGCCCTAGAAACGCCACAAGACCTCTTGTCTCGCCATTTTCAACAACTTTCCGCCAGCATGCAGAAGGCAAACAAACGTTTTTTATGTCTTGAAGCGAAATGACGCCAATAGTTGACGGCATGTCGGGACTTATTTCACTGTCTTCGAGCTCAGTGCTCGGAGATAGGTTATTCTTTTTCGCAGATGATATTCTGGAAAATACCCCACTCCTATCGGGCAGCTTTCGCTTCGTTGTCACGGGCCCCGCGACAAAGGTAAGCGGGCGAATTCGGGAATATTCGTGGAACGCATCCTTCGACGAGGTCCCACTTTCCTCTGGCGATTCGTACCTTCTTACCATATGACGTGAGTGAAAGTCTACAGGATGTCCTTCTCATCAAAGTGCATATCACACACACGTGAGGTGCTAGGCAGTTTCTTATCCGCACGAGAAATAGCGTGGTCCCATACCTCTCGCTCATCGGGTACACGTGGGCTCAAAAGAAATGTCGAGGTGTCTCTAATTTCCTGTAGCTACTCTACAGCCGGGAACGCAACACCTGGGCACGATGAAAACCCGCAACGCAAACAAAGCAGAACAGGACGCGCTGAAGCGCAAGACTCTTCACGCAGAAAGAAGCCTCAGCAGATATCGACGCACTGCAACATGCACAGGCGATGGAGGTTACGAGAGTGACACGAGAGAGCGTGCAGTGAGTGAATCTGGATGCGACAGCGGCACCACATCTGTCGCTGGCAGCGGCGGCGCCATGCAACATTGTGACATGGGGCATGTGAGAGAGACATGGTACTTTTTCTTTGGTACCAGTCGCACCTTATCCTACCTCTAGTAAAATGGCGAAGGTCTAGCTCAACTTTCCAGGCATAACTTCTCCTCTCGACAACTTTTAAACCCTGCTTCAAGTACTCTTGGCTAGTGTCACTAATTGTACTGTACTGGCCTGGTTGACCTCAACGCTGCCAGATGGCGCCACCGATAGACCGCAAGGACACTCTTTGAACGAGAGGAGACATTGCGTACAACACATGGCAGAGGATCCACACAAATTCCCTAATGGTTTCCTCTCCCGTCAGTGTCCATGTCCAACGAACATTAAAAGGACGACATGTTCGGTGTTAGGCACCGTCACAGGAAAGTGAGGAAAGGCGAGAGAGGCTCACAGGGGGTGCCTGCGGAGGTGGGCACCGCGTGCTGCTGCTGCATGAGCATCCTGGCGTAGTGCTGCTGTAGCGGACAGGGGGCCCCCGGGGCGAAGCGCGCTTCCAGGGGGCTAGGGGCCTGGCCCTCCATGCTTTCGCTTGCGCAAGCATCAGACCCCGCCGCCGGACGCCGCGCACCCACCGCGCTCCGCCGGACGCCGCTCGACGACAACCCAGCACCTGCAAAACAATTAGGACGCGTATTCCCATTAAAGAAAGAAAGAAAGACAGAAACGTCAGTTGCTCACATCCGTTTTCCAAGACATGCCGCAGACAACCGTCTCGTACGCATCGTAGTGATTTGTTCATGTACGTACTAAAATAAATGGGAGCCTCTGAGCGAGGTAAACTGAAAGGCTCAGTTGAGTTCATTATATTACAGGATCATAAAAAAGGTTTCCCTGCAATGCACTGTTGTGAAGGCACGGGAAGAGGCGACAGCAGGGTAGACAAGGGGAACCAGGGCCGTAACTACCGTAACTACGGAGGTGGGTTCAACTCCTCCCCCCCCCTTTCCTCTCACCGCAAAAAAAAAAAAAAAAAAAAAAAATCCCGGGTAACGGCCCCGAGGCAAACTTAAAAGTAACGTGACGGGGTATTCCTTCGAATATTGGTTAGCTGAAAAAAATACCGCGACAAAATCGTTTACTAGATGCCCATCTTACATTGTGCTTCTGAAATCCGGAATTGTACAGTCGCCGTGCGCAATACGAGCCAAGGTTCAGACATGCTCTCGTTTGGCACCTTTATGTTTTTTGTTATCGCCCCGTCAGTAATTCTCGGCGCTAAGCGCGCCTGCAGTGTTCGAGAAGCTTCACACGACTGCAGTAGATCATTTTGTTAGGACTACGTCCACTTCGCGAATATAGCAGATAATTCTGGAAACTATACGCTCTGTTCGTCGCTATCAGTGCCAGCGTGCTGCTGTAATCTGACCTTCCCATTTACCGGCCACAAGTTCGGCCGAATAAAGCTTTATCTGAATATCGAGTCTGCTCCCATCGTCCCGTCACGACACCGTGACAATATTTTAACAGTTTATACTGTGACGGGGCCCTTGCGGTGATGTAACTAGTAAAAACACACCAGTAGAGATCCCCCCCCCCCCACCTACCCCCCTAAAGTTAATGGCTGGGTCCGCCTCTGGTGTTGAAAAAGGTAATGCACTGGATCTCAAGACGAACGTCAGTACCACTGCGCGGCCGAAATGTTACCCGAGTGCTCGCGTCGATCGTCGTCACGGCGCGGAAAATTAGGCTTCTGCACAAACAGTGCGCACGCAAGCGCTCGTTTCAACAACAACCCAATGAAGCCACACGTTTAGGATTTCCCCGCAAACAACGTGCACAGGGAAGCAGGCGGCATCCTCGGTCGCGTGACACGGGCACAATCAGAGATTGTTCAAAAAGCACGCGCCCATTGCGGAAGAGTACATACACATCACGCAGCCGTCCTCGATCCGTCTGGTCAAAGAAGTTGCTTCCGACCAAACGACTGTCATAACGAATTAATTTTAAACGGACCCACAACCGATACTTTTGGTATCCGTTTTCTTAAGTGCAGCGGAAAACTTACCGGCAAGAGCTTGTAATCACGGTACGGTAACGCGGAAAATACCGTAGAACATAGATAATTAGAATTTTCCAATTCGCGGCGAGGTGTTCCGTGATTACACACAGTCTGCTGCAGAAGTACAGTGGCTTATTCTAGCCACTGTAGCAGAAGACAGCGGTTGTGATCGCGATGGCGATTATACGCCACTGTAACGCCAGCAGTCATGAAAAGTAAAGCCTCAAGTACAAACACGCAATGTTGTGTTTGTCAAGCCTGCAGTTCCGCAACCACTGCTTACTAGCGTGCTAAAAAATTTCACAAAAGTTACAGCACTTTCCCTGGGCTTCTTATGCAAGTACTTTAGGCCGTGCACAGGTCGACTTCTCGACTTTAGCCAAGCCGAGCTAAGCCAAGTATTCGAAAACGAAACGACTCGTTTACGCGTGATCGACACTGCACGCATAGTAGTTCACGTGCGGCCGTAGTTGGACGGCTCCGATGTCATCTCTTCACAAATTGGGCGAGTTAGAGGAACAAATTGTGGCTCGCATGCGACCGCAAAAATAGGACCCTTATCAAGGAGCGCTAGAGCGACATGCTTCGACGGACTACAGCGGTAACGACGAATCCGACGGAGCGCCAGCATCGCCAGCTCCCATGAAGTGTAGCATTTTCTCCACTAAGCAGTAGGTTAACGGCGTTTCGCGTGCCGCAGCGATCGCATTGCCAAGCTCGCGTGCTTTTTCCATGCAACACGCCCGACGCGACGGTAATCGAGCCACTCTTGAAACACCGTGGGGCCGCGCGCATGCGCAACTGCGCCCGTTTCCCTGCAGAGGCCACGAAAGCAGCGCCACTTTTCACGCTCTACTTCTTTTACCTTGTAAGCCACATAAGAGCAAACGAAAATGAACAATAATATACATATTCGAAATTTAAGCCCTTATTCCGGTGCGCTTTAAGTAATCACAAAGAAGTTATTAGGACTTCATATTTTTGGTTCATAGATCTTGCGCTAGGGGCGCCACATGCCCGTCTTGGTCACTTTTGAACACGATTTGCCGCGAAACAGTTCACGCGACTTAAACCCTGCTACGACCCCCCTATAGCGTCTTTTCCTTAACTCGCCGTCACCAGGATGGCTCCTTTTTTGTGCAGTAAGGAAATGGCACCGGTACAAAATATAACTCCTACTCGGATCGCGAAAAGTATGCTGTCACCATAATTCACGCTCTTTTCCTTTCCACCGGAATCTAATCACACGTCCTGGCCAGTTGTGGTCCTTCAGGGACTCGGGTTGTCGTATGCTGTCGCCGATTGGCGTAGTGGAGGCAAAATCAAGTATAAGAAAAGAGAGCAAAAAAAAAAATGGAAGCAAGCCTGAAATAGACAAAAACGGAGAGAATGTATAGCAAGAAATTAGAAATAACGACAGAAATAAAATTACGCCATCTCTCACTCACTAAAGGGAACCATGTGGGGATGCGAAGCAGCGCTGAGGTGTTAACTTGTGTTTCCATTTGCTTATTTCCGTGTATCTACAATTTGTGTGTGGAGTTTGTGTGTACTTTGTGTACAACTTATGTTACCTCCTCTCCCCATTTGTGTCTATTATCCTGTGTGCGCCGCAAAGTGGACACCGAGCGCTGCTAGGAGGAGAGTGAAACGTCGCGAGCGAGTGCAGCAAACCGCTGTGGTGGAGAGATAAACGGGAGAGGAGAAACGAAGCGGAGACAACGCTGCCGTTGTCTCCGCGAGAAAGTACGTACCAGAAAAAAGAAAATAAATCACAGCACATCCACAGAGTGAATGATGATGAGTGAAGCGAAACGTCCGTCCGTCCGTGCATGCATCCACGCGTCCGCTCGCGTTCGAGAATGCGGACGGCGCGCGGGTGACACCGACGAGACGCGAGCCGAGGAAGCCGAGCGCAAGAGTCTTCAACGCGCCCGCCGCTCTGCTTCGCCCATGCCCCACGAACGATCCACCATGGAGACCGAGAGAGGCACTCGTTCTCCGTGTACCCAGGCACAGCCCGCGCAGCAGCAAATCGGAGAGTAGCGGTAAAGCGCCATCTAGAATATCCTCACTCAACTGAAGTTTGTATGTAGTTTGTATGTACTTCTATTCTGTTCGGGAGATACTGCATTCTTTTTTTTTTCTCGTCCCTTCTCTCGGTTACGCGCGACAAGGTTAGACTAAGAGGAGCTTCGCTCCTAAAACTTGTCGTAAGTGGACGTTTCGTCGGCCCGGCCGTAACGCAGGTCGAAGTTGCAGCGTGCTGAAGCTCGTAAAATTGCGTTGAAGCGTTACGAGCCGACATCTACTCGTCAATTCAAAAAAAAACATTCGTGAAGTTCGAAATGGCGGTTGTTACTACCGAAAACAGCGCGAAAACGCCACGCCAAAGTTTACGGGAACACAAGTGCCATTTCTTACAAACATATACACGCGAATGTTTGCTAAACATGTTATTTCCAGCGTGATTCTCGAAACATGAAGATATAGGACGAGGAGAAGAAACGGATGAGCGCCAAACTATATACCAAACATTTATTGACAGCAAAGGCTGCAAACCAAGAAAAAACTAGCATACGCACATGCGTAAGGCATATCGTAGCGAAATCCATCTATTAAACAGAACTTTTTTTCCTTTTTATTTAACTCATGCCGTAGGGAATACAGGCGCCAATAATTAAAAAAAAAAAAGAGTAACTCAGGTCCACATAGCACAACTGATGTGTCAGTGCTCCTAAAACTCAAGATGAGTTAGGTTTTAGGAGCAAGATAGACAAGATCGGAAGGGGGGTTAATCTTGCACATGGGCGACTGCCTTGTCAGCAGAGTGGCCGGATTAACTGACGCCCGAAGGGCCACACCTGAAAATGACCACAAAGTTTCGATGGTCTGCGTTGAACCACACGTCTACACACACGTTCTATGATGACGGTAACCAAAATTCGGCTTGCGCAACCTGCAGTGCCCCAAAGCTGTTGCCATACTGCGCTCTCGCAGGCGATAATCGAGGGGTGCTGATCCTTTGAAATCGTCTGCGACTATGAAGCGTGGAAGCTTGGGCAAGTTGGTAGGACATAACTGAATGTAGGAACAGCGCAACCTAGAAGTGGTTACTTCGTAACTACGGAAGCGAAAAAACAAGGACAGAAAAGAGCGCTGACTTTCAACAAGCCAGCGCCCTTTTCTGTCCTTGTTTTTTCGCTTCCGTAGTTACGAAGTAACTACTTCTAGGTTGCGCTGTTCCTGCATTCAGTTACGTCAGCGACTGTCACGCCTCGGTGTATCGTTTGACGACCTGCCTTGTTAGATGTTCGAAGTCACGTGCGCGGCACAGCCGACGGTTGAGACACCGCCCCCCTTTTTCCGGTGGGGCGAGCCGGGCGTGACTCATGAGTGGCGCGCGGTAGCCATGTTCGGATGTGAGGGGGCGCGCCATGACCTTGGCCTTCATTTAGGGTCACGCCTTCCTCGAACAGCAACGTTTTTCTCTCTCTCTCTCTCTCAACCAGAAACAGAGCACGTGGACGCCGATGAAGCAGCGTGCATTCACACGACGGACGTGATCTCGGACGGATCAGTCACGTGATGTGACGTGATTCGGATTCCTCCACAGACGGCTGGGTAGAATACATGGTGGGGTAAAATACATGGCGGGGTAGAATACATGTCGGGGTAGAATACACGGCGGGGTAGAATACACGGCGGGGTAGAATACACGGCGGGGTAGAATACATGGTACAAGCGAATGTTTCGGCACTGCTCCCCCGAGGATCCCAATTGTAATTTGGGCCTCCGTCATTTCACGAAAGGCCTCGAGCCGATCGAAGCGGGAACGGCTGGCGTAAGGGGACGTAGCACGCAATCCGTATAGTGCTGGCTGGAGTTGCGATTAGGCCCGCCGAGTGAATACAGCCCAAGCGTCGCTCACGTTTGATGCAGCGTCGACACGACGCACGAACGCAATTCACGTAGAATCAGACAGCGAACCCTGACGGTACCGAGAAATCAAGCGGATTGCCAAAGTGTATTTGGTTACTCGATTCACGAAGCCAACAGATAATTATGCCAACGAATTCATAAAAAACACTACAAGTTTTTGTAACCGGACCGCAGCTATTATGACCTAACTCGAAAGTAACTAAGTGAACTAAGTAGTGAAAACCCAAGCAACAACTTTCGAATTACGGTAGTAGATCCGGATCACACTGACGTAAAGACAAAGACGCCAGGAAAGTCAATACATATTCTGAAACTCAAAAGTCGGGAGTAATTTATTCGTAAACGACGGCGCGAGATGCGAGTGCAATCATTGTAGGCGAGGCAGATACGGCAGCGAAAATTACCCCCCGTTTGCGCCCATCATTTAATAACGTTTTTCGAGCAAGCGTATACCAGCCACATCTTGGCCGCATCCCCGCGAGAAACATGCATGCTAACTGAAAACAAAATCGGGCAGCTCAGAGGAGAACTATACGCTGCGTAATTCCGCCAGTTTCAACTCGAACAGGTGTGTACCAATGAAATAAATTAATCGAGAGAAATGGGTTCCTCGTCGACACACAGAAGCGACCACTGCCGAGAGGAATTACCTTTATACATATACGACGGTATACGCAAACTTCCCGGTGCGTTTCACAAAACACTCGTTAGGCCTTTTTATTTTTTTGTGAACGGCGGCGCATACGTCATTTGTTTACGGCCGGAGAAACAACCTTTAAAGGGGCCCTGCGACACTTGTGCGACAGCCATATTATAGCACCGGAATGAGTGTAGCAATGATTGAAATGTCCTGAAATGTGGCAGCTTGGGCTGGTCGGTATGACATGACGATAGTTATATGGCGCGAGAACGAAACGACGAACAGAACGTTCTTGTCTCTTTGTCGTCGTTCTGTTCTCGCGCTATCGTCGAGTTCTGCAAAGTTCGGAACTCTATAGCAGACGACCACGAGAAAAGTTCTCTTTCGCTTTTCACTCGCGTGCTGACGTCAAAAACCACTTCCAATCACAGCTAGCGTCTCATGAAGACACACCGGAAATGCTGCCCCATGGTGGCCTTCACACAGCACCTAGCTGCCGGTATTCTTGACGGCGTCGTTAGCGTGATTGACATGTGGGGTTTAACGTCCCAAAACCACCATATGATTATGAGAGACGCCGCAGTAGATTGATTGATTGATTGATTTGTGGGGTTTACTGTCCCAAAACCACGCTCCGATTACGAGAGACGCCGTAGTGGAGGGCTCCGGAAATTTCGACCACCTGGGGTTCTTTAACGTGCACCCAAATCTGCTATGGGCACACGGGCCTACAACATTTCCGCCTCCATCGGAAACGCAGCCGCCACATGCCGGGATTCGATCCCGCGACCTGCGGGTGGTCAGGTCGCTAGCGTGATTACGACGAACCACGTGCGTCGGGTAGCAGACGCTCCCACGGTCAAACTGTAAGATACGTACGTACAATTGACCATTTGCGGAAAAGTGAGCGCCCCCTGTCGTGTAAACAAGAAAGCTTCGCTTTTGGTTGGAAAACAAAACGCTTGTTTTGTTGCTTTAGGACCAAAATCGCATGCCCGTTACTGAAACAAGAAGGTAAAGAAGAAAAACATTCTGTTGACGTTTGTATACACGGCGTAAAACAAGAATTTCTCGCGTTTCAGCCCGAGAAATAACCAAGTGAGGTGGTACCTGCACTCCGCTACCTCGATGGTTCGCCAGGCTCATTACGCCTGCTCTTTTAAGAAGAACATTATGTTACACACTTGAAGTTGAACCTTGAAATGTCTGTCGATTAACTATAGGTTCAGTGAGGACGGCTTGTGCACCGTCTGTGAGGTACGGTGTTCGCCGTTACTACGGGTCATATTGATGGAACGCCAGGCTGATGTTTTCCAACCAAAACCAAAACGCCTGTACAGGAACGCTACCTGTGCGGTTACTGCTCATGCGCAGTGGTTTTCCCGCAAATGGTCAATTTAGGCAGGGACACTTTTCGGCCTGCATGCACGACCATTTAGTTGTGCGGCAATGCCAGCGTCCGCCTCATGTTGCATTTTTGGCTCACTAAAAACGCGGTAGCGTTTCCACCTTTAGTTGCTAGCGTATACCATACCTCGTTCCGTATCTAGCGTATCTCGTTCCATACCACATCTAGCGTACCATAGCCTAGTTCACAGACGATTGAGTGTCATGTTCGTTCTGAAAATACATCGTTCAGAAAAAGAAATTATTCCTTTCTGATAAAGAATAAAAAGGGTTTTTACCATTTTCAGTATTCACCGTATGGCACGCTATATATACTTGCCACGTCAAGCCAATCAAAAACGAACGGCCTTTGTCGTCACGTCACATGACGTCTCTTCCTATAACAAAAAATAGCCTATTCGTGTCGCCGTTGTCTGAAATCAAGGTAATTTGTTCCGTGAATTAAAAATAATTAAAGCTTCGATTTCAGAGTTGCCACTTGCACAACGATATCGGCGCATTCCACAGCACCAGAAGAACCGACGAAAAAAAAAAAGCATGCTTAAATTGTGTCGCAGGGCTCCTCTAACTCCGCATTTCTGTGCGACAACCAATGGATCATACTTATTTTTCCGTTTTTATTGCGTCCGCATGCATGCAGCTAGCACGCTCGAATGAAAAAAAAAATGTACAAACCCAATTCTGAAAGAGTTTAAATAATGCTGAAACACGAGCATATGTACTTCTTGTAAAAGCGTAACTTGCATGTGAACGTTTTTTTTATATGATTATTATTCATGTGATGTAAGATATTTTTTTACATTGGTTTTCATGAAAATTGGCGTATGCACATATTTGCGCACAGTCAGCTCTAAGCGTATCATACAAATAAAAAAAGTACACATTATCCTCGTCGTACACGACTATCCACGTCTTACATGACGTTAAAGAACACCCAGGTGGTCAAAATTTCTACAGCAATCCTCTGCTGCGTCTCTCGTTATCACGTGGCGATTTGGGGCCTTTAAGATAAAGACCACACATTATTATTATTATTATTATTATTATTATTATTATTATTATTATTATTATTATTATTATTATTATTTCCGATCACGGAAGCAGTGCAAAGTCACGTTAGGTGCCGCATCTTTTCGATCACGGGAGGGTCAACAAATCGACTGAGAAGAAACAAAAAAAAAAAAAAGCTTTCGCCTTCGAATCGTTTTAGGCGAATGCGTTAGTCACCCTGCGAGTTTTTTTTTTGTTGTTTTTTTTTCTCGTCGGATGGTAAGGATATCGAAGAGACGACGCCGGCTCGGCAGTTTTCCCACACGCCAGCGACGTTCCCACGGAAAAGCAGCTGCAGAGGGCGTCGAAGGCGGGTGAGAAATCATCGCCGAAAGGGGTCGCGTCCTCCCTGCAGCCGACACTTGACTGCGACGCATTTTCGAACACGTAACCGCGCGGCGGTTCATCGAACTATGGAAGTGTACGAAGAGATGAGACCAGCACGGAGAAAGCAAGACCCTTAAGAGAGAGAGAGATAGAGATATAGATAGAGATAGATAGATCGAGAGAGATAGAGATAGAGATAGATAGAGATATAGACAGAGATAGATAGATAGATCGAGAGAGATAGAGATAGATAAAGAGAGATAGAAAGATAGATATATAGAAAGAGATAGAAAGAGAGATAGATAGAAAGAGATAGAAAGAGAGATAGATAGAAAGAGAGATAGATAGAAATGGAGATAGATGAAAATAGAGATAGATAGAAATAGAGATAGATAGAGAGATAGATAGAAATAGATAGATAGATAGAGAGAGATAGAGATAGATAGATAGATAGAGAGAGATAGAGATAGATAGATAGAGAGATAGATAGAGAGATAGATATAGAGATAGATAGATATAGAGATAGATAGATATAGAGATAGATAGATAGAGATAGATAGATAGATATACAGATAGATAGATAGATAGATAGATAGATAGATAGATAGATAGATAGATAGATAGATAGATAGATAGAGAAACGTCTTTATTTACAAAAGCATTGAGAAGGAGGGCGTGGGAGGAACCCCTATAGTCCGGGATCCTTAGGACGACTCCAGCGACGAGCCGGGCCTGCCTGTACCAGAGCTCGGAGGGCCTCGGGAGGTCCATCGCGGAGAGCATCATCCCACAGCTCCTCGTTACGTAAAGGGTGAAGGAAAGCAGGTAAGGAAGGAGGAAAGATGTTCGCAGTGCACTCGATCGAGACATGGAAGGTCGTAGGCGAGTTTTCCACAGCCGGGGCAACGGTCTGCATAGTATACTGCGGGTAGAATTTATGAAGTGATACTAGATTGGGAAACGTTTTAGTATGTAGATGGCGTAACGTTACTGCCTCCTCTCGCGAGAAAGACCCTTGAGATGTCCACGTGACAGTGAACTTCTGCTCTTCGGTTGCACGGAAACAACCCGCAATAGGCGAAACCCCGAGGAGAAAATAATAAACTCCATGGCCGTATGCAAACTTGTCACAATATTTGCAAGGGTTAGTACTCTATAAGGTTGTGTAATTGCGTGTATTTAAAACGTATACTACTGTTTATAAAGTGAGTCTTGCCTAAAGGTTCCAAAATGCGAACGTCCTTCCGGCGATATTTGGTTTAATGTTGCGATAAATTTTAAGTATGGCTGCCGCTTTGTTACTATGTTTGTCGAGTGCTGTGAGCACAGGTTTGTGCGGTTTGATCACTGTAGGTACGATATTTCGTAAGGCATTGCATTGGCTTTCAGCCAACTCTACGTACTCGCCCTACATGTATGACTGATCTTTTACTGCCCTCAACCACTTCTTCAGCACAGGTCGGTCAGCCTAGTGAGCCGGTCTGAGAACTGGGTAATATCCCCATCCTTCTTTTTTTTTTTTTTCTCTTCCTTAAAGGGGCGCCTAAAAGCAACATCGACTTAGTTTAGATTTATAAGCTGCCCTCCGAGAACTACAATGCCACATTTTTCACGATCATAAGTTTATTATTAACGAAGAAAATCAAGGTCGAAGTTTGATTTTTAAATCTCGCGCCGAAATCTTCGCGCTCGTTGTCACGAATTTCAAAGTATATATTTCGTATTTTCGCTACACTGGCTCGATGAAGTTTTTTTCGAACTTCGTATGCTAGGTCTATGGCACCCATATAAAGCAATGTACTTCATATTTTTGAATTAGAAGCGACGTAGGACCAAATAGACGCCTTTCAATTGTATGACGTCACGGTGTTTGGTGCGGGAATCTGAAGGTGGCGTCTCCACCGGCACTTTATCGCTTACCAAGCACCCGTCTCGAGGCGAGAGAGGTGTTTCCAAGATTGTGAAATTGTACTTTTTTTCAATACGCTAGAAAAGTCGTGTTTGTCTTTAGCGTCCCTCTAATGTCCGTTATAGATTCGATAACTTCCTTCTAAAGGAACAAACGAAAGTAAAAAAAAAGAATGTACACAATGACGTCACATGCCACGTCATGACGCACGTATCTTCAGAATTCACAGGACAACAGCGGGGACAGCACGGGACTCGGCCAAACAAAGTTTCGCTACAACGACTATCGTTTCGCCACGGCAACGTCGTTTCGAAGGTGCCGCATTTCCTCTCTTACAGTTATCACGCTTCGTCAGTGGCGCGAGCAGAGCACCGCCCACGTTATCAGAGTGATTAGTCGGCCGTGAACGGTGAACGCATGACAAGAAAGGACATTACACAACCGTCCCAGAGCCAGCCGTGCGTGCACAAGAGAGCCGAACTACACAAACACCAAATTCTTTACAAAAAAGAGTCGGACAACGAGAAGTCCCGACATCTCCTCCACCCCCCCCCCCCTTTTTTTTTTCAAATCTATGGACCTTGAGACAACGCAAACACCAAATTCTATCACGCATTACACTTTTTCTGCCGTAAATTCCTCCACACTCACCCATCTTGCCGTTATACTTTCTAGGATTTTACAACCGCACCAGCTTTAGGATTATACTAAGATAATTATTTCCGTCCAGTATAGCGTCCGTTATACGCGAGTTTTCACAATCGGTATCATTCGTGACCTCTCTTACGTTCTAGAGACAGCTCGCAAGTCAGCACTAAAGATTGGTTCAATTCTTTTTTGACTACGTGGTTAACCAGCACAAAAGTCGTACACCAAAAAGGAAAAAAAAAAGCGAGAGAGAGAGAGAAATTAAGCAATTTTCTTGCTGTTCGCACTTCGCTGAGCGAGTGCGAAGCGTCGATCGCGCTTCGAGCGAGTCGCGGAGGCGCCAGGTCTTTTCACCGAAATCTGAAAAAAAAAAAAAAACCTGACGGTACTAATCTTAAAACAAAGAGTTGTGTATGTCACGGTGAGGCTCGACTTGCCACCCGAACGACTCCCTTTAAAGAGACACGTCAATTGTATTTGTGGGTCGCGCGAATCACCTGTATAGAGAGTAATGACCTCCCAAGGGAGTCACAGTGCCTCTATAAAAAAAAAAAGAGTCATTACGTGGCATTTCAGAACACACCCAGGAAAAAAAAAAAAGTCAAATGATGCTCTTCTTCTTCTAACAGTGTAGCCAGCATAGGCGTACCAGCGAGGGGGGCAAGGGACTCTCTGCATTGTATTGTTTTTTTTTTTTTTTGCGTGCGCCTGCACAAGTACCTTATGATTGTTTCTGGGCACGTCAAATAAATAATTGAGTGAGTGGTTGATTATTAGATTTTTTTTTCGCCTTTTCACAGACGAAGAGTATCCGAGACAACCACGGCACTGATAATTGCTCTCATAAAGCGGCGCGGCCGCGCATAATGCGACGACTGGCGGCGCTTTCGCGCAACCCGCACCGGCGACTGGTTCTCCGTTGGAACGATGCCAGCCGTCGTCGTGGGCCCACACCACCGCCGCCGAAACAGTCTGCCCGAAGCAAGGCGGCCGGTCTGGCAAGCTCCGCCTCTTCTCTTGCTGGCCGCAATGGCGAGGAAGTTTAATGGAGGAAGAAAGGAGAGAAGAAGAATATACCGCGGAGACGGAATGGGGGGAATTAAAGGTGACCGCCCTCGCCGAGAACCCGCAGAGTCGGCCGGCGGCGCAGAGGTGAGAAAGGAACCGCGAGCGCCGTATACACGTGATTGATCTGTCTATTGTGCGCGGCTCGCTGGACGCGCCGACCGACCGGACACGCGAAGTTAAGGCCGCCGCGGCACAGAGCCGACTGTGTCCGCAAAGCCATAATTGTACAGTATACGCACTCGGAACACCACACGCCGGAATGGGGTGAACAGCTTGTAACATTCTCGAGAAATATTGATCATCTATCCGTCTATCTATCCGTCTGTCCGTCTATCCATCTATCTATCCGTCTGTCCGTCTATCCATCTATCCGTCTGTCCGTCTGTCTATCTATCCGTCTGTCCGCCCGTCTGTCTATCTATCCGTCTGTCCGCCCGTCTGTCTATCTATCCGTCTGTCCGCCTGTCTGTCTATCTATCCGTCTGTCCGCCCGTCTGTCCGTCTGTCTATCTATCCGTCTGTCCGTCCGTCCGTGCGTCCGTCTGTCTCTCTCTCTCTCTCTCTGTCATATTTAAGATGAAGGGCTAATTTTTTTTCTCCGCACGAACATACATACACAATTATCTGGATCGATAGCCCGCGTCCAGCGTTAACAAACAAACTCGGTGTCAGTTGCACAGTTTTCACAGAAGGTGCGTTGAATAACATCAAAAATTAAAAGCAAACAGCATAATCACCATAAACGAAGTTTTACATAAGAGTATACACCTAGGTAGTCAATATACGTTTGTTAGATATCCGGGTTCCTTCAAAGAGTTGGGAACCTCTTCGGAGAGTTGTGAACCGGCCGGGACGTGAAGGGAACCGCATGCAGCGACGCTGGTCGAGTGATTTGAGTGTCCTCCTACACAACACGGGAGGCATATATAGTCGATGCAATCACCAATACCGCCGGCCGGGCTCCAATCGGTTTTTTCTAATTGGCAGTTATGTACCCCGGCATGGTGATCGGAGATTATAAAAAAAAAGGGGGGGGGGGAGGTGCTAAAGGACGATTTTCGCTCCTGATCACTCGGGCAACGCCCATAACATAAAGAAAAAAATGAAGCTGATTCGCACAACAGGGGTGTTCAGCCTGAAGAATATATCTCGGTCAGTGGCACACACGGACGCTGGGGGTTCGACCAAGAAGCAGGTAGTTTTCAAAATAAATTCTTAATTATTTGGTTAAAGATCGTCTAGCTAAAGATTGATATGTGGGGTTTAACGTCCCAAAACCACCATATGATTATGAGAGACGCCGTAGTGGAGGGCTCCTGAATGTTCGACCACCTGGGGTTCTTAAACGTGCGCCCAAATCTGAGCACACGGGCCTACAACATTTCCGCCTCCATCGGAAATGCAGCCGGGATTCGATCCCGCGACCTGCGGGTAAGCAGCCGAGTACCTTAGCCACTAGACCACCGCGGCGGGGCGTCTAGTTAAAGATTAAGAAAGTACTAATGTAACAGAATTGCAAATCCTATACCAATAGATGAGCAAAAAGAATAGCGGAGCTGGCCAGCCTTGCTTGCTTGTTATGGCTCGTATCTATTACGGGGTGATTAGCCATGAAATCGGCGGTTAATTAGAGCGGGGAAACGAGAATTTCAAATTTTGATAAAAAATGTTCAGTAATCTGGGAATATAAAAATGGACAATTCTAATGATTGATTTGATTGATATGTGGGGTTTAACGTCCCAAAACCACTATATGATTATGAGAGACGCCGTAGTGGAGGGCTCCGGAAATTGAGACCACCTGGGGTTCTTTAACGTGCACCCAAATCTCAGCAGAATTCTAATGCTACCGACGAATAAAGTAGGGACAGACTATCGAAATGAATAAATGAATTAGAATTCCAAAGAAGTAGAATTCCATTGGGAATAACCTAACAGGTAAACCTTCTCGTATCTCCAAGAAATTCCCAAACTGCTGTGCAGGCACTCCTGTTGCTGTGGCCCAGAGAAGAAGCCCGCTTAAGGAAAAGGATTCAGAGTTAAGAGCAATGCTTCATTTTCTGAATATATTCCCTAAACGTTTCTTCCTCTCTCTCGCGGAACGAACGGAGAATAAGCAAATATTGATCGACGTTTTCTGTCTCTCGACAGTAAAAGCGAAAGGGAGATGGCACCTGACCAGACTGCATGCGTAAATAACATTTCAGAGGCGGAATCCGGCATCGAAAATTTTGTGAAACACACTTCCAACTTGCTAGAGGGGCACCATTTATTATTCCGAGCAAAAGAAAGATCATCTTGAACTGGCAACCAAATTGTCGTATAGAATCCTGAAGAATATTCACGAAATCGGGATTCTATAACAAAAACGGTATCACTGGTACAATGCAGCCTTCCTCTTTGTTTCTCTTCGGTTTTCTCTTTCTTTTCTTTCTTTTTCTCTTCTTTTTATCATTTTTCATAATTTTTTTTCGAATTCATTATTTCCTATTCACTTCTTCCCCTCTCTTAATCTTTTTTTTTGAAGTAGATTTTTGTTTATGATGATAATAAGCGACGATCATGAAGGCTCTCGAAGAACAAAAGGAAGAACACTCGCGCACATTCAATATGCCACACGACCCCTAAGTGCCCCGCACTTCAAAGTGGCAGACATGGCGTACGTGTGTGTTCTCCCGCGGGCCGCTAAGAAAACTTGCCCGATTTCGCCCTATAGGAAATCAGCGGAAAGGAGCCCTTACGCAGCGGTTGCGGAATCAAACATGCCGAATGTTTCGTGACATGAGCCACGCAAGTGTTGAATGAAATACCGCTCAAATGTGAAAGCTCTTATAGGGCAACCAGGGCTCTGCGCGAACAAGCGCGCCGGTGAGCATGCCTATAGTCACTCGGAAAAAAAGAGACGGAACAATATTGCCCGCTCGTTGCGATACATGCATAGGATGCGAACATTTCCCAAAAAGGATTTATGATACGAACGATCAGGACCAGAGTAGAGCGCGAAACAGTTTTTTTTTTTTCATTGAAAGAGAAGGGGAGATGACTGCGCAATACATCTGCTAGCTTGTATACACATTTACACGCGAAGGCGATTTTACACGCAGGTTTTCTCTGACGTCAGCTGGGCCTGAATGGTTTGCCTTCTTTACTCGACGCTTTTCAACGTGACGTTTCAACGTCCCTATATAAGCCGATTCAAGAGCGAACAAAACCAGCACATAGTTTGAATTCTTTCCGACTACATCGTTTTTTTTTCCCCTGTGTTCATTCGTTTTTTTGCGCAACATATCGCAGAATATAAGAGACAGCATACCGATCTTCGGACAGGCACACGTAACGGCACGGCCTCCGAAACAGCATCAGCTATTTAAAAAAAAAAAGCTGTTAAAGTAGCCTGCAACGTCAGTCAAGTGTACAGGTGCTCCAAAAGTAAACTGGAGAACGCGAACTGTGGCCGAGCTACGGAAGAGTGAATGGAAGAACCACGTTCCATCACGGAAGAACCACGTTCCATCAGAGAAGTGGTTCTTTATTTTTAAACAGAAGAAATGAGCGAAAAAGATAACGCCATCATTTCCATATACAAATAAAGAACCGCTTCTCTAATGGAGCACGCTGGTATACTCACTTTTCGATATAGCTTGGCCACAGCTCGCATGCCCCATTTCACTATTGGAGCACCTGTACTCAATCTATTAACTCAAGAAGGTCGCGTTCAGGAAACAGTCCGAAATGAAGCAGTGCTATAAGGACAATGCCAAAACAGCCCGGTTGCCAGCTGCACGCAACACCGCTGCTTTTGTTCCGTCTTTTTCTTGCAAGAGCGGAACTTGCAACGACCTTGGCGCGAACCGCTACAGCAAGACAAGGCAGGCACGCTCGTATTTCATCAAGTTTACCTTGAAGCTTCACGCAAGCAGAGTCCACTTCCGGCAAAAAAAAAAAAAAAAAAAAGAACCGCTCACCGCCCCTTCGAGCTCCCATCGAGTAAACTATACAGTGTATACACGCCCATGCTTCGCGGTCCACGGACCCTTCGCTGTGCATGCATCGCTACACAAGGAGGGCGGCAGTACGCTAATTTGTCCGCAAATCTATCTTCGCTCGATGAGGTGGGGGTTCGACTCCCGACCACGGCGGTGGTGGCGAAATGAAGAACATAAAATCCGCGTAAGAACAGCGAAAGTGTCTGAAGTAGCTATAGGCGGTAGTGATGGTACCAACTTATAATTTTCAGTTCGATTCCTTCTATTTCAACATCAAAGTAGACGTTACAATAGTCGCAACTGCGATGCAATGGGGAGAAAGAAAAAAAAAAGCCATCAAGGCTTGTCGAAGGCTTTCGCGCCATTTTACACGTAACAACAAAAAGCCTCGAATCATTAGTCGTTATGCAATATCAAAAACACGTTTCTCAGGAAAATGTCGATTGGCATTTCAAAACATGTAGAAAAATGCCTAACCGCAGGAACAGTACAAATAGTTTTATTGTAAGAATCTGTTTAATGCTAACGGCAGGAAGTAGCTGATCATTTGCCGACCATAATTAGTACGTGGGTAAATAATTTGACAGGGTGTTAAGTGCACCAAATCGGTAAAAAAAAAAGAATCATACGTTTTCTTGATTTTTTTTTGCAAATATACGATACTTCTTCACTGAAATGCCACAGTAAATGTCAAGTCTTCATTGTAAGTTAAAGTCTTCGAAAATGGGTTCGGAATGTGCGCCGCCTGCGACACCTGTAATTATGCACACAGTCCACCTCGGTGGATGTGAGTGCATAATCGTGGTGCTCGGCTGCCCACCCGAAGGTAGCGGGTGCGATACCAGCCGCGGCGGTCACATTTCTATGGAGGTCTCCGAGATGGTATATACATCCGTGTACAATACGATTTCAGAGCACTTAAAGGACACCAGCTCGGGGAAACATCCGAAGCCCTCTATACGGCGTACATCATAACTATATCATGGTTTTCGGACGCAAATGCCACATATTATTCAAATGGCAATCCTAGAAACCGTATAGGTGGTCAAGACTAATCCAAGGCCCCTCGACACTCACGACACACCACGGCATCATCGAAAGATATAACACAGGACATTTACGACGTGGTTAAATACTCGATGAAAGGCTAAATATAGATATCGACGAGATGATCTACTTTAGCGTATTTCTACCAGCACCGATAGTTTAGCACGTGCGTTCAATCGCAATGGGCACGACATTTACAAGGAAGCTAATTACCATCAGTTATAGAAGTTTCAATCCGCGCCGTTATAAGCCTTTGTGGCCTACACGTCGACACATTCTTAAAGAAACCGACAACTGACCGCAACATGTGAATTTAGTGGAAATGAACAGACCGTGAATTACATTTAGGATGACTGCCAGTTGGGCGTGTTGGTAAAGGTTTCATGATGAAACAAGCGCTAAAAATTACACACACTCAGAGAGGATACGGACGAGCGTTTTTGAAGAAGCTTTTTATGATGGTCGGGCAATGCCAGATCTCCTAGGATCATGACCTTTCCTTGCGTTGATTGATTGATATGTGGACGTTTAACGTCCCCAAACCACCATATGATTATGAGAGACGCCGTAGTGGAGGGCTCCGGAAATTTCGACCACCCGGGGTTCTTTTAACGTGCACCCAAATCTGAGCACACGGCCCTACAACATTTCCGCCTCCATCGGAAATGCAGCCACCGCAGCCGGGATTCGATCCCGCAACCTGCGGGTCAGCGGCCGAGTACCTTAGCCACTAGACCACCGCGGCGGAGCACCTTACCTTACGTACTTGTGCGTCTTTCCTTCTTGGGTAAACATTGACGTGCCTGGTTCCACACGGCTTCTGTGGCACTCTCCGACAGCCGTAGCCACTCTCGGCATAGTGACGGTGTCCATTTCCACTCTGACGTCGACTGGCCACTCGCAAGCAGTCTTTGAAGTACCAAACTTGATCTTGGGTAAACCTTGACGTTCCATGGTCATCTGTGTCCTCTCTGAGTGAGTGTAATTTTTGGCGGTTGTTTCATCACGATTGTGAATTATTTATACAGAGGCCGATTTTGAGCATCCTCTTCGCTGTCTGCGTATAGAATTTATATTTACCTAAAAGCGCGTAAAAGTAACAAAAAAGCCAGGCATGTCACGCAACTTTGCTGAAAAGCCCTATAGCAAAAAAAAAAAAAAAACTGGATTATGACGTCGTTCATTTTACTGCAGCGAGCTTTATCCTCCCATGCAATAGCGCTCGAAATTTGAGTATGTTATTATCCCATTCACTTCTATTCTGTGATGCTTACGAGCTAAAACGAGTTGCAACTTGCACGCTGCTGAGAAGCGGCGCTGCACTCTTGGTGGGTACTATGATTGATTGTTTGATTGATTGATTGATTGATATTTCTTTTTAAGTGTCCGTCTCAGTGCAACAGCGGCTACGATGCTCGGCTGCCGACCCAAAGGTCGAGTGTTCGATTCCGACAGTGGCGGTCACATTTCGATGAATGCGAAACCATAAAGAAAAAAAAATCCGTGCTGTGTGTGACGTCACTGCACGTTAAACAACACCAAGTGGTCGACATTTCGGGCGCCAGGTCTCCACCACTACGGTGTCTCTCGTAATCGTGCAATGCTTTTTGGGACGTAAAACTCCACATTAATATTGGGCGAACCCGTCGAGCGACGGCGCATGCGCAGGGAACTGCCTCGCGCAAACATCAGCCAGTCTCGTGCTCGTTTACCAACGTTTGCGGTACGTGTTGCGTGTATACGACGACTTCATAGTCGCCACATATTTGAAAAAAAAATAAATAAAGATCCCACGGTATTATACGCGTTGCCGTTCGTGATTACAGTCTCTGTCTGGTAAGCTTTCCGTCCTGCTAAATAAAAAAAACAAGAGCCACCAAAAAATTGGCTGTCGGCACCTTTCGTGAATTGCAAGCGAGCGAGAAGGAGGAGGCGCAGCAGGTGTGCGTCTTTCTCTCTCGCGTGGGTATGGTCGTCGTGGTCAGCGGATGAAGAAGAGTGGCGACCGTTACACGCGACCCTCCCACTTCCGGAAGAGGGGGCGCACCGCGAAACCGGAAGTTATTTCTAACGCGCGCACACACACACACAAACAACCGCCTCCGCGGCCGAAACACGGCTGCCCCCCCTCCTTCTCTCGGCCCAACCCCATTTGTCGTGGCTGACCCTCGGGCGCTCTTCTTCCACACTACATCCTCACCTCCTCACCCGGGAGACTACCGCGTTTTCTCGTCCGTAATGTACACAGTTCAGCCCCGCCATTGGTCCCAACCACGGAGTTTCCGAATAATACACCGGACGGTAGGTCCGTAGCCAGGAACATTTTTCGGGCGGGGGGGGGGGGGGGGGGGCGTTTGCTTAGGACCACGGCTGCTTCAGGAAAAAAAAATCCCATTTTGATTCATTCATTTATTCATTTATTTATTTATTTATTAGAATACCCTCAGGGCCCGTAGGGCATTACAGAGGGGGTGGGTACAACATTTTATAACACACAAGAAAAAAAGACAAAAAAAAAGAAACAAGTGTCAGAAGCGCAAATCACGAAGGCAACATAAATCAACTAAAAATGTATAAGTAAGAATTCAAGCACATACAAGACAAAGATAGATAATGGAAACTGCGTATAGTTACAAACATTGCTGAGAAATTGCAGTCTTGAATAACAAAGGGTCTGTTATTGTTACAACGGAAGAGTGTTACAACGGAGGGGTGTTCATTTCGGTAGAACACCCCTCCGCGGGGATATCGCGCCTATATACAGGCCCGCTAGAGGGAACTCTGGCGTCACCGTTCTTCAGCCAGGATATTATCCTGGCTGAAGACGGATCTGCCTCAGCTTCACGCATTCTGCTCGCTTTGTCTCCGTGTGACCTATAGCCGTTTCGACGCTAGACGAAGTTCAAGCAAATGATCGGCCGTTCACGACTTTCAACCCTTTTACAGGCTCAGCATTTCAAATCGGCTCACGATCCGGTCTTTTACCCAAAACGAGCGCCAAAACGCAACAATAAACAGATCCACAAGTGCGTTCGAAGTCCACCAGCACGGAGATTGGGCAAATCCGCGCATACTACCCATTCTTTCCACGGCGACTGAACGATCGCAGCCCCGTAGATCCCTACAGTTAGTATTACAAGTAACTCTACGGGCCCAACAAGAGGGTGATGATGATTTGAGGCTGATCGCTTGGTATCGGGCGGGCAAGATTAACTTGGTCCTAGCCAGTCAACAACGATATTAAACCCTAAAAAAGTCAATAAAATGAAAAAAAAAATATCCCCAATTGTACACACGCTGTATACGAGTTTGTATAGGCACGCCGTCAATTTTCGTCCACGTAGATCAGCGCGGTAAAAAAAACACAAACATGTACTAGAAAAAGACAAGGACAACCGCAGGCTACCCATTGAATGTTTTTTATCACGCACTGCATGTGTGTGTGTGTGTGTGTGTGTGTGTGTGTGTGTGTGTGTGTGTGTGTGTGTGTGTGTGTGTGACAAACAGAAAAAGAAAAGAAAGAAAAAAAGGTAGCATTTCAACAAACAACAAAGTTCTCATACGCCCGATGTACGAGGCAGAATACCAGATTAAATTAATAAGCCACGAGCGCCATGTGTCAGCTCTTTATCTAGGAGAGCCAACCGATGCTTTGCAGCATACATCGATCATGAATCACCAGGTGGCAGCCCAATCGCCCACGTTGATTCCGGCTGCGGCGGCTGCATTTCCGTTGGAGGCGGAAACGCTGTAGGCCCGGGTGCTCAGATCAGGTGGTGAAAAATCTCCGGAGCCCTCCCCCTACGGCGTCTCTCATAATCATATATGGTGGTTTTGGGGACGTTAAACGCCCACATATCAATCAAATCAATCCACGTTGATTGCGTAAATCACTGCCGCTGCGTCGCGCACCACCACTGCACCAGCCTTGTTTTGGTGCATGCGGACTCCTGCTCAGTTCACTATACATACAATGCTACTGCGGGAACGCCCTCTGCACGTAGTACAAATGGTAGAGGCGAACCGACAGATACGGGAATGCAGAAACAGGCGCACGCGGTCTCAGTAACCACTGTGAAATTTAATATCGGATAAATCGGTTACCACGAGGTACACACTGCACAAAAGACCGCCGCAGGGAGTGTGCACTGAGGGGATCCCTACGAGTAGCTTCACCAAAATAAAAAAAAAGCTCAACTTCTTTTTTTAGACGTGAAGCTTCAACAACTAAATACAATTTCGTCGTGATCAAGTGCTTCATCAGTAGCGCGATTATTTTTAGGGAGGAAGAGGTGGGGGTAAAGTATACTTATAATGTATGCTTGTGCCTGCGTTTGTATACATATATTCATTTACACATATATTCATTATATATTCATTTATACATATATTCATTATATACATTTATATTTATATACATACATCCACATGCATAACAAAAAAAAATCTCGGGGGATGGAGTTAAACCCCTTCTCCCCAATCTCCTACCCCCACCTCCCTTCCCCCTGGTTACGCCAGAGGCTGTTATGCCAGCGAGTCCTCGTCAAACGTCCGTGCCTCTGAAAAAGGCAATCTGGGTCAAGGCCAGCCCGCAGTCTGCCTGGCGCGATCACCTCGACGGCGTGAACACGCGCGGCGCCCCTCTGGCCCATGTGCAGTGAGTCAGCTGCGCACGTGACAGCGAGCCGGCGGCCGCGTGTCTGGTGGTCTGACGCATGGCGCGGCGGCCCCCATTGGCGGAATCTGCCCTGACGACCAGCGGCGCTTCCGATTGGACATTTTGGTTGGACCCGGTGTAAATAAAAGAAGCCCTGCGGCGCGTCGCGATCGGAGGTCCTAGGAGAGGAGTCCCCGTGTCGGAGAGCCGACATGTGTGTGAGTCAGCGGTCTTAGGCGAAAGGCTGATCTATGTGTTAGAGAGGGGAGCTCGGCTCTTCGAGTCTCTGTCGGCCCCAGTGCCGAAATTGTAACGCCTCTGTAAATATGCTGTACATAAACCTTGTTTAACTCACCGTCGTCTCGTCCGCTCGTCTTATCAGCTCTGCGCAGAAGCAGTCGCGAGCTGATAAACATACGCTACCAAACGGCTGGTGACCTTCCCGGCGGAGTTGAAAGCAGTGGCGCCTTCGAGGCCGTGTTGGCGTCGCCGTCTTTCGCAACAGTGGAGGTCAGCGGCGGGATCGGTCCGTCTTTCGCAACAGTGGTGGCTTCGGCGGGATCGGTCCGTCGTTCGCAACAGTGGTGGCAGCGGTGGGATCGGCCGGCGTCAGCGACATCGATGCGGTGAATGCCTGATGTTTTCCCCTCAGTTCACCAGACTACTCTAGCTCAGGTTGTAGTAGTTTAGAGAAGGGCTGTGTGAAGCATTAGAGTGAGCTTTGATGGTTTCAAGCAAAGTCGAAGTGCTTCAAAACCAAAGCTAATGCGGAGGGGGTAAACACGGGAGAGTGAAAAATTGCTTGCGCGTCTTGCTAGTTGACTTATAGTGGGTACGGCAAGTAAATTGTTAACAGGGGCAAACAGCAAGAGGCTAGTGTGAACGATGGAGAACCTTAAAGTGAAGGAACTCGTCGAAATTTGTGAGGAACTCGGCATTACTTTGGGCCGTGCGAAACGAAAGCAAGCGATCCTTGAGATCATGAAGGATGAGGGAGTGTCGGCTGAGGAAGTCGATGAGGCCTGGGTGGATATTAAAGCACGCCGTGAGGAGGCTGAAAGGCGAGAAGTAGAAGCTCGCGAACGTGAGGAGGCTGAAAGGCGCGAAGCTCGCGAAGAAGCTGAAAGGCGCGAACGTCGCGAGCGCGAGGAGGCCGAGAGACAGGAGCGCCTTGAGATGAAACGACTAGAATTGGCAATCGTACAGTGTTCGCAGGCGCCTAGCGTAGCTTCTCCGACGATTCAGGTCAGCGGTTTTAGAATTCGTGACCAACTGCCACCGTTCGTAGTAGGCGAGGACATGGCGAAGTATCTCGTCAAGTTTGAACACGTCTGTGAGCGAAACGCTTTGGAGCGGTCTCTTTGGGCGCGGAACCTGCTAGCTCTTCTTCCCGGCGAAGTGTCCGACGCGATAACTTGCTTGTCGAGGGAAGCGTTTGAGAGCTATGACGAGGTTAAGGAAGTGCTCTTGAGACGTTATAAGTTGTCACCCGAGGCTTTCAGGCAAAGGTTCCGGTATGCTAAAAAGGGGAATGAGTCACACGTTGACTTCGCGTTTCGTCTTAAAGCCGATTTGATTGAATGGCTCAAGGGCGAAGGTGTTTATGACGACCGCGATAAAGTGGTGGAATGCGTTGCATTGGAGCAATTCTACCGCTGCATCGAGGAGGATGTCAAACTTTGGCTGCAGGACAAACTTGGTGAAGTACAGCTAAACAAGGCAGCAGAGTTAGCTGAGGAGTATTACACTCGCCGAAAGTTGCATAGCAGGGCAGTGCGCGTTGAAAAGGATGAAAGAAAAGAGGGCTTTTCAAAGAAACCTGATCAACGGAAACCCGCTCCGCACCGTAATTTCAAAAAGGACCCGTCTCTTACGAAGGACAGTGTAGGGGAAGGGCAAACAGAAGCGGAGAAATCGAGTGAGGTTTCTACCACACAGGCATTTGAATCGGACAACAAACGGAAGCCGCTAATCTGCTACAACTGCAAAAAGGAAGGGCACATCGCGAGAAACTGTCAGGAAAAGTTTGCCTTCGCAACGATCCGAGAATCAGAAAAAAAACATTCGGTTGTTGGAGCCGTATCTCCAAGAAATTAGGGTCAATGAGAAAACGTGCCGAGCACTTAGAGACTCAGCGGCAACCATGGACGTTGTCCATCCTTCATTGGTGTCTCCGGATGACTTCACAGGAGAATGCGCGTGGATCAGGCAGGTCGCCGAGGAGCAGAGTGTTCGCTTACCAATCGCCACGGTTGTCATTAAAGGCCCGTTCGGTGAGCTTCGCACCGAAGCGGCTGTGTCTGCCGCGCTAAATGATCGTTTTCCTTATCTTTTCTCCAACAACTCAGAGCAGCTTCTCAAAGAGCAGGGCAAATCGTTCTTCCCCAACTTAGCGTGCATGGCTCTCACGCGATCGCAAGCGCGGAAGCTATCGCGGCAGCTTGATCTGGTTCAATGCGGTGAACTCTCAAGTGACCTTGTCGGCGGGTCGACGGAACCCCAGAAGGGAAAGTTTCCGCATGAGTCATGTGAGCAGTCACGCGAGCGGCCCGTCGCCGAACCGACCGGCGCGGTTTCCGTAGAAAGGGGAGACGACATGGCGCCATTGAGTCAGAGCGAGAGGGTTGCAACGCTCTCGCCTGTAGCGGAAAGTTGGAGCGAGCTGCCGAGAGTTGATCGAGAGACGCTCATTCGAGAGCAGCGTGAGGATCTCTCGATTGAAGCGCTAGTGGAAAGCCAGAAAAACGCGGCAAAAGTGCTGTCGAAGGAGCACTACGAGGAATCGGTGAAGAAGCGTGCTTTTGAAGTAGGGAGTCAGGTAATGCTGCTGCAGCCGTTCAAAAAGAACAAGCTTGAGGTTGATTGGGAAGGGCCCGCCAAAGTATTATCGAAGCCTTGCGATACAAATTATGAAGTGAAATTAGGAAGGCGGCCGAACAAAATTTATCACAGTAACTTGAAAGCAGTCGTAAATTTACTTTTAAGTGCTTCAGAGAAAGAGGGAGCAGAAATTTGGAGTTCTAGTGATGTAATCGAAAGGGGATCAGAGGAGCAGTTGAACCTAGAACCTAGATTAAGTGAAGTCCAAAAGGAGGACCCGAGAAAGATTGTTTCCGAGATTGGAGACGTGTGGTCGGACCGTCCCGGAAACACGACGGTGATCGAACACGATATCGAGCTAAGCGGTGAGGAGTCAATCCGTAGCACGCCGTATCGTTGTTCCCCTGTGCAACGTCGAAAGTGTGAGCCGCTCTTGGTGCCGCATAGGTATCGTCGCCTAAAAGTGGCCGGTTACAGAGATGGAGCACGTTGCTCCACAGCGCAACTTTGACGTTCGCTAAAAAAAAAGAAAAAAAAGGGAAAGCTAAACGCTAATGCAGGTGCATTGAGCAGTGCGTTCTAGCTAGTACCTTCTCAACCTTTCGGTTTCTGGCTGGCGATTCGGGGCAAAATTTTGACCTCATCACGACCTGGGCTGAGCGCTCTCGTTTAGAGTGATCTCAAGGGGCCAACTTTGTGGTATTCTAATTCGTTACGTTGTTGTACGTGGGAAAAAAAAAATTGAGTTGTCATTTTAAGAGTCTTGTGTCCCACATGTGCCTCTTGATGTAGAGGGAACAAAATTCCGATAGACACGTAGATAGGTATATGATGTACTATACTTTGTCTGGTGTTCTGTCGGGTGACCGAAGGCACTTGCGTGTGTCGTGTGTTGTCTGTTGTCGATCCGTTCTTGGCAAGTTGCAGAACCATCGACAAGTGCTGAAACCGAAGATGGTCAGAAGAGACGAGTGAAGCTGGTCAGCAAGTTGTGGCGACAAGCCAGTGGAGCTGGGATCCGTCGTCAAAAATGGGATGTGTTCCCGGAACAGTCTGGAGCTGTATTCTCCCCATGGCCCTGGAGGCGAACCTGGAGGGACCTGGCGAACGAGCGCACCTGACATCCGAGCCCCGTGGAAGCAGCTCGTCTTTCCGGTGCATTGTCTGGCGGCGGGGGTGCTGTTATGCCAGCGAGTCCTCGTCAAACGTCCGTGCCTCTGAAAAAGGCAATCTGGGTCAAGGCCAGCCCGCAGTCTGCCTGGCGCGATCACCTCGACGGCGTGAACACGCGCGGCGCCCCTCTGGCCCATGTGCAGTGAGTCAGCTGCGCACGTGACAGCGAGCCGGCGGCCGCGTGTCTGGTGGTCTGACGCATGGCGCGGCGGCCCCCATTGGCGGAATCTGCCCTGACGACCAGCGGCGCTTCCGATTGGACATTTTGGTTGGACCCGGTGTAAATAAAAGAAGCCCTGCGGCGCGTCGCGATCGGAGGTCCTAGGAGAGGAGTCCCCGTGTCGGAGAGCCGACATGTGTGTGAGTCAGCGGTCTTAGGCGAAAGGCTGATCTATGTGTTAGAGAGGGGAGCTCGGCTCTTCGAGTCTCTGTCGGCCCCAGTGCCGAAATTGTAACGCCTCTGTAAATATGCTGTACATAAACCTTGTTTAACTCACCGTCGTCTCGTCCGCTCGTCTTATCAGCTCTGCGCAGAAGCAGTCGCGAGCTGATAAACATACGCTACCAAACGGCTGGTGACCTTCCCGGCGGAGTTGAAAGCAGTGGCGCCTTCGAGGCCGTGTTGGCGTCGCCGTCTTTCGCAACAGTGGAGGTCAGCGGCGGGATCGGTCCGTCTTTCGCAACAGTGGTGGCTTCGGCGGGATCGGTCCGTCGTTCGCAACAAGGCTCAAAGCCAACTGATTCCCAAAGGAAGTTTTGAGAGTTTGATAGCGGTAACTTTTGGACAGGGGCGGCGCTATAGCAGGGGGACCTGGAGCCCCCCTCAGATCCACCCAGGAACAATGTGTGAGTTGCCCCTCTTTCTCCCCCCCCTCCCCTAGTGAAACAATCCTGGCTCCGCATCTGTTCTTGAAACCCTTGCAGGTTTGCAGTGCGCGCTGGTTTTTAACGTCCGGATTTCCAGACCAAAATTTTGTCTTTAGTATACATCGCTTCGCATTAGGAAAGAAAATTACTCTTACGTAAATGCATTTCGTGATCACGTCGAGATCTATAGCTATCAGGCCTGTTTGGCGACGCGGGCGCACATGCCCTTACGTAAGAAATCTCCGCCAGACCAGAGCAGATCACGAGCTCCCATTTTCTCGGTTCTTGCCTGGCGTGTGTGTTTCGTAAGTTCTCGTCCACGCCTATACCAACGCGGGCCAGCGTTCGGAAACCGGTGTAAGCCTATCCTTCACTTAACAAACGGTTTCACAACGGCCTTATATATATATATATATATATATATATATATATATATATATATATATATATATATATATATATATATATATATATATATATATATAGCTGAATTTTTTCATATATACGGGTTGCCGACCGCCTGAACGCCAGATGTATAGAGCACCATGGCTTCGCCACCTGGCGACGCACAAAAGAAGCACTTATACGGATGCGTCATAACGTCAACGTAGGACGGGCACTCCGATTTCTTCTTTTTTTTTAATCGGAGTTTTTTTTATAACTCGTAATACCTGAAAGCCAAGCTAGTTTGTGAGTACTGAATCCAGAAGACAAGAGCGTGCTAACGCGGACGCAAGAAATTATCACGCGCAGATAATTTTTCGTGCAGTCTTGCCTAAAATCTCCGCCTTTGCGCGTATATATATATCTTCAGCTGTTAGTCGGTGTTTATGCTGTCCTGACTTCTTTCATGAGACCCTACCACGGTGCTCTAGTGACCACGGCAGTCGGCTCTTGACCCGCAGGTCGCGGGATCGAATCCCGCTTCGACGGTGGCGTAAATGCTCGAGGCCCTTGTGCTTTGATTTTAGGCGCGCGGTAGAAAACCCCGGGTGGTCGGAATTTCCGGAGCCCTCCACTATACGGCGTATCTCATAATCACATGGTGGCTTTGTGACGTTAAACCCCAACATAATATTATTATTCTTTCTTGTGCCCGTAAACAACCCCCAGTAAACAACCCCGAGGTCCACAAATCGCTATGAAGAACAATATGGGCACTTCTCTTGTGTGAACATGCTACACTAAAGGCAAATAAACAATTTACGGGAGAGTGAACCTCAACGTATGAGAGCGTCTAAAGCAACAACATTTTCAACAGCAATGCCCTATATGTATACTTAGCGAGAAATTAAGGTAAATGCACGAGAACACATGCGCCACGAGTATAGGACATTCGCAAAACCATACCCATGACGTCACTGTAACCGCTTACAATTATTCCCTAGTAATCAAACTAGCTGCACTACATAAAGAACTTTTCATGCACGAATACACGTAATAAAATGCTGCTTGTTCGTTTTTGTTTGATTCATGAAAAAAAAAGAGCCGCCAGACGTTACTATGGGGAATGGCGCGAATGGTTCAAAAATTCAATTTTCGCGTGGTTAAACTAAACAGGTGGTGCCATCTAGCGGGGCCCAGTTGAACCAAAACACGTCCGAGATCTCGGAGGGAATTGGAGGAAATTGCTCACATGGCCCTTGCTGCTGTGGATCCCGCTACTTTCGCTCTACTGCCACTAGTATCGGCGGCTGCGCAGTAAAGCCGGGCAACATTGTGCACGGCCACAGTGACGTAACCGTGTCCATTTGAGGCGGATAATTTGAAGAGCGCGAACCCGATGCGGTCCACAAAAACGTGGTTTCATTTCAAAATAAGCACTTCCTTGGCACAAAAGTAGCACTACAACTTGAACAAACGTGAACCACTGTTTCAACAGTCAGCATCGACTTGATAGTTCCCTTTAATGTTCCTTTAGGGAAGTGACACGGGTTAGAACATCGCTTTTAGCTGGTTTAAAATTGTCTCGCGTGCTCGCCACACTTCTCCCTCACAGGGAGGGGTAGCCGTAGCCCGTAGTCGCGACTGATTTAGACCAATCGAACAGCTGCGTGCTGCGACAAGTCGCCCATCCGGCGACTTGATGTGTAGGTCGGCCGTATAGGAAAGGAGCGCGGGAATTGTTGTTTCGAAATGGACGCTCTGCGCGGCGCGTAGCGCTGTAAGATTCGGAAAACGTGATCGCCGCGATCTACTGTACGAATCACCGAGCTTCTTTGGGAAATGTAAAAAAAAAAATATTAGTGTTTCGGAGCCACAGTTACTGGCCATTTAAAAAAAGACCAGATGGTCGAAATATCTGGAGCCCTCCAGTCTCGTAATCATATGGTTTTGGGAAGTAAAAGCAGAGATTATACCACTAGAATTATAACTCCCAGGGTCATGCGCGACGAAAAACAGGGTGCCGTCGAGTACACAGCAAGCCCCGCCGCGGTGGTCTATAGTGGCTAAGGTACTCGGCTGCTGACCCGCAGGTCGCGGGTTCGTATCCCGGCTGCGGCAGCTGCATTTCCGATGGAGGCGGAAATGTTGTAGGCCCGTGTGCTCAGATTTGGGTGCACGTTAAAGAACCCCAGGTGGTCGAAATTTCCGGAGCCCTCCACTACGGCGTCTCTCATAATCGTGTGGTGGTTTTGGGACGTTAAACCCCACATATCAATCAAATCAATCGAATACACAGCAATCCGACACCTCGAGGGCACGCCGGTGACGTGGGTGTTTTTATGCAGTGTTTTCCGATAAATGACGCTACCTCCGTCGCGAGCTAGTAGGCCTTTCAAGGCTTTCATGTGCGCCTTTCATGGTACGGGCGATCTGCTTTTTTTTTTATGGTATGACACAGTGGTATTTTATCGAAGTCACTCGCCATTTCGCATAGCCACATTTCACTGTTGCCTGGATGCGAACGCATGACCGTCGTGGAAGTCTTGCGCTGCTAAGCAGATGGCCCGATTACCGGCAAGGATGAGGGAAGCCGCAAGGAGGGAGCACTGCGCCATGCGATAAAAAAGCAAGAAAGGGAGAGCGCGAGAGGAAAAGATGATCTTTTTATTATTATTATTTAGACTGAACAAAAAATTTTAACAAAACATTAAACTGAAACACGAAATCAACCTAGTTCGATAAATGATTCATTGAAAACTACGTCCATCATTTAACCCACCACGGCACAAAACAACATCAACAGCCGAACATAACACTGTCTTTTACAGCGAAAGATGTTATAACTGCCGATTTCGGTGGCATAAACAGTTTGCATTAACCACTAGATGAGAAAAAAAAAACTCGCAGAGCTCGCTCCAAGCCATGCAAGACTTCAAACAGCGTGACTGGGCGATTATGAACGCTAAACTGACTGGTTGTTTCTATATAGGCCTTAGAGGAGTGAATCAACTTGTCTCTAAGTTGCTTCTCGCTGCTACGCACTCGCTGGATGATGTTATAGGTTGTTTTCTGCATTCACTCTCAGCGCAGAGAGGTTCGAGTAGAGATACAGACAGACAAGGCAAGGTTGTCCGAACCACTGAGGCAAACGCGCGCTCAAACCAAATGTTCGCGCCTTTCATATACCTGTACGGACACCTGGTCATTGGCGCAGGCCTTCCGTCGCTTCGGCGCCATCTCGCGGCCGCCGTCGCTTCGCTGCCATTCGTTGGGCTAACTGTTACCTCCTTCATTTTTGATCGACCAGTGGTGTGTAGCAGGATTTACCAGATTTATGTTACACGCACCCGTTTACGATAATAGTTTCTTTTAGGGACGAAGCTCCTCATAAGGCGCGAGTATGTCTATCCCTTGTATGTATGTAGTAGGACGTAGCCACCGGTGGTACATACCCGCTCTAGAGCGGGTATGTGCCACAGGGGATACGAGATGGCGGTACATGGAGTGTTCACTAGATGAACTAGATGAATAGACGCACAGACGTACGGACGAATGAACAGATAGACGCGCGGACGTACGAACGAATGGATAGATGTGCGGGCGTGCGGACGGATGGATGGACGTACTCATAGACGGATGCATGGACAGACGGACGGAAGAACGAATGAACGGACGGAAGCAAGAACGAATGGACGGACGGAAGCACGGACGGGCTGATGGATGCTTCGCCCCACTCATCATCATTCACTCCGTTTATATACTGCGATTTTTTTGTTGTTGTTCGACGGACAAGGAATGATTTGATCGGGTGGGATTTGAAACTCGGGCCCTCTCCGTAGCGGTCGAATATTCATGCAGGGCCACGCCGCAGTATACCTGAAACGCGTTTGATTAATTGATATTAGGGGTTTAACGTCCCAAAACCGCCATATGATTGCGAGAGACGCCGTATAGTGGAGGGCTCCGGAAATTTCGCCCACCTGGGGTACTTCAACTTGCACCCGAGTCTGAGCATACGGGCCTATACAGCATTTTTTGCCCCCATCGAAAATGCAACCGCCGCCGTGCCGCCAAGATACGATCCTGCGAACTGCGGGTCAGCAGCCGAGTGCCTTAGCCACTAGACCACCGCGGCCAGTGGTCTAACAAGAGTATAGTGGTTGCCGATCCGCATGACGGCGGGCGAAGTGCGCCTTATGCGCGGAGAAACGCGGCATCCTCCGAGAACTCGGACAAGTGGCGATCGGCGGCGGGCAGCGCCACTACCACTACTCCGTGGGCGTGAGACGCCGCCGCCAAACAACCAACATCACAAGAAAAATGCTGGCGCCGAGCGACGGCTGAGTTGCGCTTTCGAGTGAAGCGCGCGTGAGGGCTACATTATTCTACAGACACCGCTGCCCGAATTGTGGAAACGGTGTCATTTGCCACCCCGATAAATCACCCCTTTTTTTCTATTGAGTAGACATCTAAATTGACCTTCATTCTTCTTTGTCTTAACCGAAATTACGTTATGTGTATTAAACAGAACATTGCTTTATCGTCACTGTCTTTATAGAATTTCCTATATGACGCAACCAAACAGTGTTTCATGTTCATTTACTTTGACATTTTTTGTTCCCGTAATATGATTTCTTTTATTTGTAAAAAAAAATGTTTATCGCTTTATATGGTTTACTAATCGCTTTTATACGCCGCAACGTGGATGTCAAGCCATTCAAGAAAAAAAAGAACAGAAGACACTTTATCCACCAATAAAAACACATGTACATACGGCCAACGCCAAATGTTTGCGTGATATGCGTCCTCCGGATGAGAATTCCAGCTCTGTTAATGCCCAATTCTTCTAAACTGATGGGCCGTGGTGCTAGTCGCAAAAAGTATAACACAAGTAAGAACGTTTAATTAGACACTATAATGTCAATCAAATATCTTTTTTTTTTTCACAAGACCTCGCGTTTCACAATGCGTGCGTGCGAGCGTGAGATGTATTAGTTCAGTCGTGATAAACACGGTACGTCGATCGGGTGAGCTCACAGATGTCTTTTATCGGCGGGCGGACACCCCGACAGGTTCTAGCGGGACCCACTGGCCGCATCTAGGACGGAGCTGGAACACCACGTTGTTAACCCTTTCTTGGCGCCTCTGGATTGCCTGGATTGGTACCTGGAGCAGGCGGCGGGGGGGGGGGGGGGGGGGGCTTCTGTGTGCTTTTTTGCTGTCGGCTTTGGCTGGCTTTTAGGTATACGGGGCATCGCGGATGGCAATTACTTTTAATTTAGAAGCACTATAAACTCAAGGCACCAGACGAAATGGCATACATGCATTTACAGCCCGCAGTACATGCTTGTCATTGTATTCCCTCTGTTAACATCGAGAGCGCAGTTTCAATCCCCAACGGAGTCCACGTTTCGATAAGCGGGGAGAGCGAGGGAGGGGGGCAAAATGCAAAGAACGTTTGCGTGGCAACGTTTAGAAGGAGGTGGAGGAAACGGAAAGAAAGGAGAGGAGGCGAACCAAACCGGAAGTCCCATGTTTTAAGTGCACGTTAAAGAACTCCAGGCGGTCAAAATCATGACGATAGTTATAGCGCGAGAACAAAACGACGACACAGAGACAAGAAGGACACGAAAGACTGTGTGTCTCTGTGTCGTCGTTTTGTTCTCGCGCTATAACTATCGTCATGCCATACCAACTAGCCCAAGTCGCCACACTTCTAAGGTCAAAATAAATTAGGACATAAAGTCCGACATTTATCAAGTGTCGTTCCCATACAAAAATACGAGGTGTTGTGACACAGCGCACGAAATCATCGCGTGACCCCCCATGGATCAGCCATGGATCAGCCATGGATCACCCATGAGTCACCCATGAGTCACCCATGAATCACCCATGAGTCACCCATGAATCAGCCATGAATCAGCCATGAAACAGCCATGAATCAGCCATGGATCAGCCATGGATCAGCCATGAGTCACCCATGAGTCACCCATGAATCACCCATGAATCACCCATGAATCAGCCATGAATCAGCCATGAATCAGCCATGGATCAGCCATGGATCAGCCATGGAGCAGCCATGGAGCAGCCATGAGTCACCCATGAATCACCCATGAATCACCCATGAATCAGCCATGAATCAGCCATGAAACAGCCATGAATCAGCCATGGATCAGCCATGGATCAGCCATGGATCACCCATGAGTCACCCATGAGTCACCCATGAATCACCCATGAGTCACCCATGAATCAGCCATGAATCAGCCATGAAACAGCCATGAATCAGCCATGGATCAGCCATGGATCAGCCATGGATCACCCATGAGTCACCCATGAGTCACCCATGAATCACCCATGAGTCACCCATGAATCAGCCATGAATCAGCCATGAAACAGCCATGAATCAGCCATGGATCAGCCATGGATCAGCCATGGATCACCCATGAGTCACCCATGAGTCACCCATGAGTCACCCATGAATCACCCATGAGTCACCCATGAATCAGCCATGAATCAGCCATGAAACAGCCATGAATCAGCCATGGATCAGCCATGGATCAGCCATGGATCACCCATGAGTCACCCATGAGTCACCCATGAATCACCCATGAATCACCCATGAATCAGCCATGAATCAGCCATGAATCAGCCATGAATCAGCCATGGATCAGCCATGGATCAGCCATGGAGCAGCCATGGAGCAGCCATGGAGCAGCCATGGATCAGCCATGGATCAGCCATGGATCAGCCATGGATCAGCCATGGATCAGCGCGCCCGACAGTGACCACCGCGCGAGTCGATCCAGGCGGCCGCGGTATAACATACCGAAATCTGGACGAAAAAAAAAAGAGCAAAGAATCTTTACTGTATTCTTTTTTACGTTTACGTATTGCCGATGTGGAGCAGACGACACAAGCCTTCGTTTGCACCTCTTTTCTTTTTTCCCCCCGATAGTTGGCGCACTTTGGTCTAAAAGGGCCACCAGACAGGACTGTGTGTGTAGGCTTCGCAGACGTTTGCTTGCTATGGAGAGTGAAATACAGCAGATAGCAAGCGGGATTGCGTTCATCTGCGACGTTTCAAATCCTCCGCGCAACGCCGTCCCATATGGCCGTCCTCGAAAACTAGAGGAGACGACGCGGCGAGCGAGGTCATGCTTCCGATGACTCGGATCGGCAAGCACGACGAAGCCGCGGTTATTGTATACGAGGCGCGCAATTAAAACTTCAATCCAACGGTGCCGGCACACTATATTAACCTTGGTCGCGAGATACACTTGTCTATAGTTTGTTCCATTCGAGAACGGACCAGTGTGGGAAGATAGCCTTAATGTAACCACAAAGGCAAATAGCGATTTACGTCACAGTGAAAGATCGAGCTCATATAGATGACTTTCGTCGACATGCAACGTTTAAGATTTCAATATATATGGACCGCAGCTAGTGCTCAAATGATCGAGAATTTTAGGTAAATGTACGACCATATACGCGCCACGACGGCGAAATTTTAGAATTATCCCGATGACGTCAACATTCCCGAGTGAAACTAGTAACTAGTAATCTAACCAGTTGCAAAAAAGAAGAAAAGCAAAAGCCTTCCGTGTATTACAACACGTAGTAAAATTCTGCTTGCCCGTTTCTATTTGATTCATGAAAGAAAAAAAATCACCGCCCAAGCACTCCGTACAAATGGTTAACCAGCAAAAGGCTGAAGCGTTCGGCCCCAGTGTTTAGCAGTGGGCTCAACCCGACGTTGCACTGAAGCTTTTCATAATTATTGGTTACATGTTCGAGCTTCTTAATGAGGTTAGAAACGCGGTTGGCTTGTATTTACCACAGTGTTTATTTCATATGGCCCAGATTGTGCCTCGCATGATCAGGGTCGCGGAAGAAGTGTAATGAGCGGTTAAATGAGTTTCGCAATGCGTTAATCGCAGCGGTTGTTCTAGAACCACACAGGCGATCACAGACGTCGCAGCCGAAGCCGAAGTGGCGCGCTGGAGAAATTCCCGCCAAAAGCGGGCGTTCACCCCGGCGAACGCGCTCCCGCTATTATCAATCACACCGACGCCGCGTTGTTGCAATGATTGATTGACGTGTGGGGTTTAACGTCCCAAAACCACTATATGATTATGAGAGACGCCGTAGTGGAGGGCTCCGGAAATTTCGACCTCCTGGGGTTCTGTAACGTGCACCCAAATCTGAGCGCACATGCCTACGACATTTCCGCCTCCCTCGGAAATGCAGCCGCCGCAGCCGGGATTCGAACCCGCGATCTGCGGGTCAGCAGCCGAGTACCTTAGCCACTGGACCACCGTGGCGGGGCCGCGTTGTTGCAAGCATTTGACCTCGCGAGCTAACTCACAACGCAGCCAATGACGCGGCGTGCTTGGGTATACGACGCTGCGAACGACGTAAGTGATAACACGGGCAATGGAGGGGAGGCCGCTCATGTGACACCGCTGGTGGACGGTTTTTCATTTCTCCTAGCTACATACAGCATTCGCTGTAAAAAGTACACCGCTTCGCGTTAACAAGGGGAACGGCGCCAGTGGTTCAAAAGTTCCGTTTTCGTCCAACTGCACTTCGCTCACCCGGTCGCGCGTCTCTGTGGTGTAGTTTCGGTATCGCGTATTGCTGCGCGCACACGCTCGCGAAAGTCGCTGTGACAGGAAGTTCGACAAAAATGTCACGTGCATGTGATGTTGCATGATGGCGGAATGGAGTAAGCCGCTTGAGCTGCAGAAAAAAAATTGCCCGCAGCTTCCCTCGGGGGAACACTGAGGAGGATGCGGAGCATATAATTGGTTAACGGGGTGTTAAAGTGCGACTTACTTGTGTCGATGGCTAAATTGGTTAACGTGGTTGTAGGAGGGGGTGTTAAATGAGTGAACACGTACACACGTATGCGAAAGGGCGGCGCTGGTCGAAGGGACGTCGATCATTGTGTTTGTGGATTCGTTGGAATTCATTTCACCGCGACCTTGGACGTCGACGCGCCGTACAAACCAACCGACGAGCGGCAACTGAGTGAGCGAGCGCCGACCTTGAGTATATATACAGCGCGACGGCGCATGCACTGTCAGCTGTCGAATGTTCGAGAAGGGGAAGAAGCGCAACGGCGCATGCGCGCGCGTCAGCTGCCGATGTTCTCGAAGCGCGACGGCGCATGCGCGCTACATTATACAGCTAGCGAATGTTCGTGAAGAGGAGAAGCGCACGCGGTGTGTAGAGGAGGAAGGGTGCACAGATGGTCGAGGAGTGAAGCGCGCGCGGTGTGTAGAGGAGGAAGGGGTGCACAGATGGTGGAAGAAGGAGGAGGAAGCTTGCGGACGGCGCCGCACTACAAGCCTCGAGTATTAGATGCTCCGCATCTAAAAAAACTGACGTGACTTAAGAATGGGAGCTGCCAAATGAAGCGCTCCGAGTGGCTCCGTATCGTGCTTCCGCGCCAGCGTAAGCAAAACAGCCAGAAAATTTGCGCGTCTGCTCGCTTCTAATTCGTGCAGAGGGTTCCGAGATTAACGGCAACTTGTGCAGGACTTGCAATGTACCTCCCGAGCAGTGCTCTGTTGCTATAGTGTCAGCGGCCGCTGGATATAGAGGCGGGCAACATTGGGGCGAGGCAACTGCTGCGTCAGGGTCGTTCCACGCGCTTCCCGCACAGCCGCAACGCACGTGCCGGGACCCCTACTGCACGCAAGCGGAGGGACAAATAAGCCAATTGGCGACGCTCTTTCACCTTCCGCAGCGTTGCCGATTGGCTTATTTGTCCCACGCTTGCGTGCGGTAGGGTTCCCGGCACGTGCATTGCGGCTGTGCGGCAAGCGCATGCTAATCTAAGAAAGCCCGTTATCAGGCGGGTGATTCAAAGTGCGCTAACGCCTTGAGGACCACTAAAACGTAATTTTATTTCAGTATAGGCAGTTCCATGACACGAAAGTAGCACTTTCTATACCCCTAGTTCTAGACTAGGTTTCTAGACCCATAGTTAAACCATTAACGACGATTTAGTATTTTTCCTTTTGTGTCCCTTCGAGGCTCGTTCACACCCGAGACCAGTAAAGGCCGCGCGACCATTCTGGGACGGGCGACCGTGCAGAAAGCGACGCAAGCCAACCGATTTTCGCATCTTCGAACGACCTGTACCAGTCACCGCATAGAATTCGCGTCTGCTCGCACGCCTCGCATTGCCATTGGCGGTGGAAACAAGCTGACGTCCTGTTCCAGCGCATCTGATTGGTGCAGGGGTTTGCGACTTTAGTCGCGCATCCTAAAAAAGGCGACTGAGCCAAAGCAGCCGCTTTGCGACCAGAGCCACCATTTACGACCGTTTTCCACAAGTCGCTTTGAAACCAGCTTGGTCGCACGACCGGTGTTAGTCGAAGGTACACGAACGAGCCTTTAGTTTAGTGCGATCTTTTGCGTGATTTTTTTTAGCTCCATTGCACGCCGGAGTTTTGCATCTCCTATGAGGCGCTCTAGTAAAACACAATACAGTCTGCGTCCATCCATGCACGTTTCCGGAGTTGCACTCTATGTGCTAAAAGAAATTGGCAGTAAAAAGATCGTTGCGTTATCATCCCGATGTTTCCTCTCCGTTTCGGTCAACAATGCCGATTTTTCTTTTATCTTTACTGCAACAAACACGTTAATGTGGTTAGTCCATTAAACGTGTTCAAACGACTATTTACGAGAAGCAAAATACACACACACACACACACACACACAGAGAGAGAGAGAGAGAGAGAAGCAACTGTCAGCATCTATAAGAAAAAATGTTATTAAATTTTTATGTATATAGTGTTTATCCCGCCCTAGCATCACCGTGTAATGCTACTGCAATATAAACCTTAATTGCAAGAGTCGGACGAACCCACGGACTACAAGGGCATAAAGATGTGCATCTTTGCAACCTGTATTACTGCAGTATATGTTGCGTGGTGTTGCATGTTCGTAGTCCATTCATTGTATTGTCACGGGGTCGCGACGTGGCCGAAGACAGGAGACTTCGTGTTAGGATTTAACTGTTTATTTGGGCGAACCTGTGCCGGTAAACTGAAAGTCCAATTACAGCAGCAGTCTCGCACAGATAGCAGTCTCGGACTGATAGCGGCGAACGGAGCGTCGGCCTTCGATCAACAACTGACAAGCGGCGAAGCGCGTCGGCATTTATACTCTTGCCGTCGAATGTTCTAGCGTTATCACTGGCGGTGGCGTAGCTTCCAGAACAATCTGTACCGTTCGCACAGTGGGCGTGATCTTATCGAAATGATCTACTACAGTCCGGAACCTTCTAGAAAACTGCAGGTGCGGTTTGCGCTGAGAATCGTGCGGTGTTTTCGGACGATAACAAAAACTTGGGAAATGGAACGTGGCATTGCCCCCCTCTGAAAAAAGGCATCGTCCCGATGCTTTAACTAAAGATGAAAGTACAATAATAATGCAAGAAAGTACAATGAATAAATACGATACAACAATAATACAAAAAAACACTAGTTCAGTTTGTTAACGCGCATGAAACGGCTTGAGGCGCGCGACATGGACGACTTCAGGTCGCGATCGGCGTCGTTGAGAGTTCGTGAAGCCGTCGGGGACAACCTCGTAATCAAGTGGGCCGAGCCGTCGAACCACCCTGTACGGTCCGAAGTACCGTCGCAGAAGCTTTTCACTTAGTCCACGTCGGCGTATCGGCGTCCACACCCAAACACGTTCACCGGGCTGGTATTCCACGAAGCGTCGTCGTAGGTTGTAACGGTGGCTGTCGGTCGTCTGTTGAATCTTGATACGGAGACGCGCAAGTTGTCGGGCTTCTTCGGCGCGTTGAAGGTACTCGCTCACATCGAGGTTTTCTTCGTCGGTGACGTTGGGTAACATGGCATCGAGCGTCGTTGCCGGGCTCCTTCCGTAGACCAATTTGTATGGCGATATCTGCGTCGTCTCCTGCACCGCCGTGTTGTATGCGAAGGTCACATACGGAAGAATGGCGTCCCACGTCTTGTGTTCGACATCGACGTACATTGACAGCATGTCGGCGATCGTCTTGTTAAGCCGCTCGGTGAGGCCGTTGGTCTGTGGGTGGTACGCTGTCGTCCGGCGGTGGTTTGTTTGGCTGTATGCCAAGATTGCTTGAGTTAAGTCGGCAGTGAATGCCGTTCCTCTGTCGGTGATAAGGACCTCCGGGGCGCCATGACGTAGGACGATATTTTCGACGAAGAATTTAGCTACTTCGGATGCACTGCCTTTTGGCAGGGCTTTTGTCTCGGCGTAGCGGGTGAGGTAGTCGGTAGCTACCACGATCCACTTGTTTCCGAAAGCCGACGTCGGGAACGGCCCCAGTAGGTCCATACCAATCTGCTGGAAAGGTCGGCAAGGTGGATTAATTGGCTGCAGAAGTCCCGCTGGCCTTGTCGGCGGTGTCTTGCGTCGCTGACAGTCCCGGCATGTTCTCACATAACGAGTGACGTCGGTGGTAAGCCGTGGCCAGTAGTACCTTTCTTGTATCCTCGCGAGCGTGCGAGAAACACCGAGGTGCCCTGCCGTCGGATCGTCGTGAAGGGCCTGCAGGAGTTCTGGTCGCAGAGCTGAAGGCACCACAAGAAGGTACTTAGCTCGAAGCGGTGAAAAGTTTTTCTTTTGTAGTAGACCGTTTCGTAGAAAGAACGACGCAAGTGCGCGCTTGAATATCTTCGGGACTTCGGCGGTCCTGCCTTCGAGGTATTCTATTAGGGCCTTAAGTTCCGGGTCGGCCCTCTGTCGTTCAGCGAAGTCGTCGGTAGTTATCGTTCCTAAGAAGTAGTCGTCATCCGGGTCGTCGGGTAGCGGTTGGTCGACAGGCGCACGAGAGAGACAGTCGGCGTCGGAGTGTTTTTTGCCGGACTTGTAAATGACAGTAATGTCATATTCTTGAAGTCTCAGGCTCCATCGTGCGAGGCGACCTGAGGGGTCCTTCAAGGTGGCTAGCCAACACAATGCGTGGTGGTCGCTCACAACTTTGAAGGGCCTGCCGTAGAGGTAGGGGCGAAATTTCGACGTAGCCCAGATGATGGCGAGGCACTCCTTTTCTGTTGTGGAATAATTTGCTTCTGCTTTGGATAGCGATCGGCTGGCGTAACTAATAACCCTTTCAAGTCCGTCAGCCCTCTGCACAAGAACGGCGCCAAGACCTACGCTGCTTGCGTCAGTATGTATTTCTGTCTCGGCGAATTCGTCGAAATGGGCAAGTAACGGAGGCGTCTGGAGGCGATGTTTAAGCTCCTGGAAAGCGTGTTCCTGCGGCGTTTCCCACTTAAACTCCACGTCGGCCTTGGTAAGGTTAGTGAGAGGATCGGCGATGCGGGCGAAGTTTTTCACGAACCGCCTATAATAGGCACACAGGCCCAGAAATCGGCGCACGGCTTTCTTGTCAGTGGGCGGCGGGAAGTCGGCGATGGCGGCTGTTTTCCGTGGATCGGGACGAACTCCAGACTTGCTGATAACGTGCCCCAGAAACAAGAGCTCCTCATACGCAAATCTGCACTTTTCTGGCTTCAGTGTGAGTCCGGAAGTCTTGATGGCTTGAAGTACAGCTTCAAGGCGCCGAAGATGCTCGTCGAAACTCGAGGAAAACACGACGACGTCGTCCAAGTACACAAGGCAAGTCTGCCATTTCAATCCTGCCAGTACGGTATCCATAACGCGTTGAAACGTTGCAGGCGCTGAGCAAAGGCCGAAGGGCATCACCTTAAACTCGAAGAGGCCGTCCGGTGTTATGAACGCCGTCTTCTCTCGGTCTCTTTCGTCGACTTCGATTTGCCAATAGCCAGTCTTAAGGTCCATTGACGAAAAGTACTTGGCGTTATGGAGCCGATCAAGTGCGTCGTCTATTCGTGGGAGGGGATACACGTCCTTTCTTGTGATTTTGTTCAGGCGGCGATAATCGACGCAGAAACGTAGGGTCCCATCCTTTTTCTTCACTAACACCACGGGGGATGCCCATGGACTCTTGGACGGCTGGATAATGTCATCCCGCAGCATTTCATCAACTTGTCTCTTCATGGCCTCACGTTCTCGCGTCGAAACCCTGTACGGACTCTGACGGAGTGGTCTGGCATTTTCTTCGGTTATGATGCGATGTTTCGTGATTGGGGTCTGCCGAATTTTCGATGACGACGAAAAGCAATCTTCGTATTGCAGGAGCAGGGCCTTGAGCTGTTCTTGCTTATCGTTCGGAAGTCTGGGATTGACTTTGAAAGCTATGGGAGGGGCTTGGTTCCTCTGAGCAGGTTCCGCAGAATCGGCGAGGGCGAAAGCACTGGTGGCTTCGACAATTTCTTCGATGTATGCGACCGTTGTTCCTTTGTTCACATGTTTGTACTCATTGCTGAAATTCGTGAGCAAAACCGTTGCTTTGCCTCCCCGCAGCTCTGCAATTCCTCTTGCGACGCAAATATTTCGGGTGACCAACAGATGCTGACTGCCTTCAACGACGCCTTCCAAGTCAGGTGATTTAGGAGCGCCGACTGAAATAATGACGCTTGAGCGAGGCGGAATGGTGACTTGTTCGTCCAGCACATTCAAGGCATGGTGTCCTGACGGCGTGCGCGGCGGTAGTGCTTCTTCTGTGGATAACGTTATCGACTTTGTTTTTAGGTTGATGACAGCACCATGGAGGCATAAGAAGTCCATGCCAAGGATGACATCTCTCGAGCAACGCTGTAGGACTACGAAGTCTGTAGGATAAATACGGCCGTTAATGGTGACTCTCGCTGTGCAGATTCCTGCAGGCGTTACGAGATGACCTCCGGCTGTGCGGATTTCAGGGCCTTTCCAAGCTGTCCTAACTTTCTTTAACTTCGCGGCGAACGACCCACTGATGACAGAATAGTCGGCTCCAGTATCGACGAGAGCAGTCACACTGTGGCCGTCGATAAGAACGTCGAGGTCGCTAGTTCGCCGTCTCGCATTACAGCTAGGGCGTGGCGTCGGGTCACGGCTGCGTCGGCTTGTTCCGCTGCTTCCATGCTGCGTCGTCAGGCCACCTTCGGTAAATGAGCTTTCGCCGTCAGGGCTTTGCCTGGCTGGCGTTGTGTTCAGAAAGCTCCGTCGCGGCGTCGTCGTCGTCGGAGGATCTTCGGTAGTTCGTCGCACAGCAACCGCACCTCCACCGGTTGCTGCCCTTAGTTTCCCGGATACGGGCTAGGAGACCGGCCCCGCGTTGGGCCAGAGTACTGCCGGTGGTGCGGTGACGTGCGGCGGCTGGGCGACGGCGAACGCGAAGGGCTTCGTGGTGTCCACCGAGTTCCTGTCAGGTAGTCGGCGATGTCACGTGGTCGTTCTCCTGGCTGTGGACGCGGTGCATTGACGGCGAAGCCACGCAGTCCCATCTGTCGGTACTGGCAACGGCGGTATGTGTGTCCGGCCTCGCCGCAGTGGTAGCAGAGCGGGCGACGGTCAGGGGTGCGCCAGACGTCAGTCTTCCTCGGTGCACTGCGCTGGGCCGCTGGCGAACGGTATGACGTTGGTGGTGGTGGTGGTGGCGGTGGTGTCTGTCGACGGAAGTGCGATGGGGCGGCGTTTTGGCGTGGACGGGGAGGAGCGTTGTGGCGCAGTGCAGCGGCGTAGCTCATAGCTTCCGGCTCGGGCAGCGGTGCGTGGGGAATTTGAAGCGATTGCCGAACTTCTTCTCGCACAATGTCGGCAATTGAATCGACTTGAGGCTGGGCCGAAGGCAACAGCTTGCGCAGCTCTTCCCGCACGATCGCTCGGATCGTTTCACGCAGGTCTCCGGAGTTACTGGCTTGAGCAGCAGCGCAGTCTGCAGTCAGGCGACGATTATACTGTCTGGTGCGCATGTCCAGGGTCTTTTCGATAGTGGTCGCTTCTGCTACAAATTCTTGGACGGTTATCGGTGGGTTTCTCATCAGTCCCGCGAAGAGCTCCTGTTTGACCCCTCGCATGAGGAAACGAACTTTTTTCTCCTCAGGCATGTCTGGATCAGCGTGACGGAATAGTCGGGTCATTTCTTCTGTGAAAATGGCGACATTTTCATTTGGTAGCTGAACCCGAGTCTCCAATAAAGCAGCGGCCCTCTCTTTGCTAGCGACGCTCGCGAACGTTTGAAGGAATGCGCCGCAGAAAACATCCCACGTTCGGAGCGTGGACTCCCGATTTTCAAGCCAAGTCCTTGCGGTGTCTTCCAAATAGAAGAACACACGACGCAGCTTTTCGTCATGGTCCCAGTGGTTGAGGGCGGCCACTCGGTCGTATGTCTCCAGCCAGGACTCCGGGTCTTCGAACGATGACCCATGGAAAATTGGTGGTTCCCTGGGTTGATGCATGACCATCGTGGGCTGGGACGCTGCGGTTGTCATTGTCGCTGCAGTCGCGGTCATGGCCTTCGTCTTCCGCACCTTGTCTGGTAGAAGCCCGTACTCCGGTGGTAGCCCTTGCTGTCGGCGGCTTGTTCGCTGCTCCTGGTTGGTGTCGGTGTCTTCTCCGCGACGTGGGCTGGGTTCACGGCTTGACGGGGGCGTCCGTTACATGAACGAAGCAGCACCTCCACCAGATGTCACGGGGTCGCGACGTGGCCGAAGACAGGAGACTTCGTGTTAGGATTTAACTGTTTATTTGGGCGAACCTGTGCCGGTAAACTGAAAGTCCAATTACAGCAGCAGTCTCGCACAGATAGCAGTCTCGGACTGATAGCGGCGAACGGAGCGTCGGCCTTCGATCAACAACTGACAAGCGGCGAAGCGCGTCGGCATTTATACTCTTGCCGTCGAATGTTCTAGCGTTATCACTGGCGGTGGCGTAGCTTCCAGAACAATCTGTACCGTTCGCACAGTGGGCGTGATCTTATCGAAATGATCTACTACAGTCCGGAACCTTCTAGAAAACTGCAGGTGCGGTTTGCGCTGAGAATCGTGCGGTGTTTTCGGACGATAACAAAAACTTGGGAAATGGAACGTGGCAGTATTGACGTATCTTCTGCTATGGTTCAGATTGAATAACGACACTTTCGCCCTTAATTAATGCCTTCCTGAAGGCCTGTGCGACACCTGCAAATAAATAAATAAATAAATAAATAAATAAATAAATAAATAAATAAATAAATAAATAAAAGATGCGCCTTAAGGGAACTTTCTCGCGCAAGGTTCACGTACTTGACTTGAGCACTCTTTTTAGGCCAGGCGGCCACACACGTTATATATATATAGACTATGCAAAAAAAAAGGCCTAAAAATGGCGGGAGCGTAGACAAGGCAGACGGGACAGGGGCTCGCCTGCACTACACGTTTCAGAGCAGCGTGCAGGCGTGGCGTTAAGGCCCCCCCGTTTCTTCTCACTCGCTGTCCTCCCACGGCGACCAGCTTCTCTGCGACGCTGCACGCTTTTAACTTGGAGAGACGCGGACAGCTTCACGGGGCGTTCCGGGAGTGACGGTCATTTCCGCATGCGCGTCAGGACGCGGTTGCAACGGCGACACGAAACAGGGCCGTTCTCTCCAGCCGTCAGCAGAAGAGGCCTGAGCACCGTGGCCTCCGTGACGGATTGGGTATGCTGTACGGCGCGAATCTCGGAGGAGGCCGGCGCAAGCGCCGAACAACAACTGGAAACGGAGCGGCAATATAAGCGCCTGGCGTGCCGCTGCGCCGCAAAGCACGCGGTCACATTTCACGCCACGTCATTTACACACGCCGCCCACGTATACTGCTGGCTTCCTCCTCTTGTTTTTTCTTTCTCCTACGCCCGCTTCTTCAAGCGCGGCGGCGTTGCAACAACTGGCTACGACCACTATGCAGGGGCGCTGCCAGAAATATTTTTCGGTAATGATTCAACCACCCTTTATGCGTGTTGTCGTACGTGTTTGCACGTGTACGTGCAATACACATGCAAAAATTTAAAAAAAAATGCGAGGAAGGGTTCATTCCCTCTCCACCTTAGTTCGAATCATCCGCATAAGCGGCGTTGCACTGCTAAACGAAAAAGGTGCACTTATCCATATTTAGGGCAGGTCCGTGCTGTATTATAACTATATACGAGGCCAATGCTAATCCATTCAGCAACTAAAAGGGACACAAAATGTTACGAAGGATGTTACGCTCCGAACATTCGTACAAGTTGATCAAGCAACTGGCGCTCCATGCTGTCTTCAACGCCACATGTCACGTATTCGCAGCGCCGCCTCGTGTACGGTATACTCCAAGATGGAACCTCCTGTTGCGTCTCAGTACTGGAGAGCTCGAGGTGCCGTCACATTGATGTCTCTCCAGCGACATGATAGTCATGACATTCGTGTCATGTAAGAACATGATGCATCACACTCTCGTTATATAAGCTCGCGGTCGTTTTGCTAGCTTCACATACAGCAAATTTGGTATTACATGACGTAGATGCATGAAGAGGTCGTTTTGCTAGCTTCACATACACCACATTGGGTATTACATCACGTGGATGCACGAGGAAGGTATATGATTGGTGCAAACATGATAATCGTGATATGCGCGTTACGTTAAAGGGGCCCTGCAACACTTTTTGAGCATGGTCAGAAAACGCTACCGATCAGTAGTAGAGGCTCCCAACACGCGAGCAAAATATTATAGCGCAGCACGCGGCCTGGAATTCGCAATAAATTATCAAAGTCAGCTAAAATTGCCTTCTCTTCTCCCGACAAATGACGGAATATACGCGAAAATCACACGCAGGAAGCCCATCTATCAGCCATTGGCTGATTTGAACATGGAGCGCTCGCTTGTTACAGCGATCGCCGCGGGAGGCCACTACTTGTCCACGCGTGCGCGCGCGCGATCACACTGAGCAAGCCGCGCATTAAGAGAAAAAAAAAAAGAAAAAAAGTGCTAAAGGTCACGAGGCGTGCGTGACGTCGTTCTGTAACCCTGCCATCATTCCCTGCTTAGCTTCCAGCGCTTTCGTCGGGACGAGAGAAGAGAAAATGCAATTGCAGCATGCGACAAATCTTTGTAACTCCACTCGCACTAGACAGATTCCTAAAAATTTTGCGGCGTTGAATTCGTGAGGCAACAAGCTCTTCCAGTGAATTCATTCCACGGTTAATTGAAAAAAGTGTTTCAGGGTCCCTTTAAACATGACTACGTGCTACGCTCATAGCGCACTCGCGGCCATTTCGCTAGTTTCACGCATGCCAAATTTGGTATTACCTGACGCGAACGGACGACGAAGGTAAATGACACGTCCAAACCTGACAATCAAGACATGCGTGTCATGTAAAACATGACAGGCATGTCCTGCTCACACTACGCTCGCGGTCATTTCGCTATAGCTTCCCATATACGAAATTTGGCGTTACGTGACGTGAGTGGAAGACGAAGGTACATGACTGGTGCAAACATGATAAGCACATGTCATGTAAGAACATGTTTACATACCACACTCATGATGCGCGCATGGCCGTTTCGCTAGCTTCACAAATATCAAACTTGGTATCGCATGACAATAGACGACGAAAATAATTGACACGTTCAAATATGATTATAATGACATGCGTGTTACGTAAAACATGACTACATGCTACGCTCATAGCACACTCGCAACCGTCTAGCTTCACATATACCAAATTTGGTATTACGTGACGTGAATGAACGATGAGCACAAACGCCAGGCACAGACATGATAATCGTGACATGGAGGTCATGTACGGCACAATTTACGGTCGCCTCGAAACGTTGTGCTAATTTTGGTGTGAGAATTGAACCTTCCTCAATCGTGCTTCGCATATCGTCGATTCACACTGTGCATGGAATCTACAAATATTTCCGTATACACGCTAAAGACCCCCCCCCCCCCGCCCCCCGGCGGCTATTTCGGAGAACTCCTACACCGGGCCTTACAATAAAGTCCGGTGAACAGCACGCGATTGTGAGAAACGTAGTGCCTGTTTTCTTGCTCGTGTCTTGATTTCATCGCTCCTATATTCACTATACGGGGCATTGGCCATGAAACAGACGGTAAAAATAAGGTGACATTTTAAGAATGATTATTTAGTTAAAGCACCTTATTTATTTTTACTTGTGTGTTTATTTATATGTGGGGTTTGACGTCTTAAAACCACATACGATTATGATAGACGCCGCGGTGGAGGACTGCAGAAATTTCCGACCACCTGGGGTTCACCCAAATCTGATCACACTGGCCTACGGCATTTTCGCCTCCATCGCAAATCCAACCGCCGCAGCCGGTATTCGTTCCCACGGTTTGGCGGGTCAGTAGCCGAGTACCTTAGCCACTAGACCACCGCGGCGGGGCTGTTGGAGCACCTGTTCTAGCACCATATTCATCACCCTTCACAATAACGCACACTAACATGCAGGCACAATTCGCTGCTGTGATGCGTAACTATATCCATTACGAATGTCTAGATCGGAGCTATAGTGGTCCCGGCAAGAGTTTTACTGAATTTTCAGCGCAGGTTTAACGAAATTTTCAACGACCCTTTACGTCTGCCCCTTTTGGAAATTCTATAGTGTTCCACAAAATATTTTTATCCTTCTGACGACCTTCCTTTCTGGGGCTACAGTTTTTGTCTAGTTATGTTGCGTATGTTGCACCAGAGAAGGATTGGTCACCCTGGTGCAGAATTTCGCCACTACCTCCCACATGCATACGTTAAAAAAAAAATGGTAGGTGTAACCTTAGGAGACAAGAAGAGAGCAGAGTGGATTAGGGAACAAACGGGGGTTAAGGATATAGTTGAAATCAAGAAGAGGATATTGACATGGGCCGGGCATGTAGCGCGTAGACAGGATAACCGCTGGTCATTATGGATAACTGGATCCCCAGAGAAGGCAGGCGGGTTAGGGGGAGACAGAAGGTTAGGTGGACAGATGAGATTAACAAGTTTGCGGGTATAAATTGGCAGCAGCAAGCACAGGATTGACTTAACTGGCGGAACATGGGAGAGGCCTTTGTCCTGCAGTGGACGTAGTCAGGCTGATGACGATGATGTTGCGTATTGCACACATAACGTTACGACTTCTACTCGGCGCACTGGTCTATAACGTCGTTTGTGGTGCTCAACATATGGCCGGATGACCTTGGCATCTTTCATACAATAATACACAGGGGGGAATCTGCTGCTAATGTCTATGCGGGCTCCTTCAGCGGCGCTTGTACCCCCATGGGAGTTATGGGAAGTACAGGCTTCGGATCTACTTAGGATGAATCACGTTCTTGAGATTCACGATGCATGTTTGCCGAGTGTAAAACAAAGTGATATTAAGTTATGTCTGATAGAAACTTGCTTCATTTTTTTTTTTGCACACAAACTTTATTGCAAAATGTTTTTGTGACTAGGCGGTAGAAGCGAAACCTAGGCACATTTAACCACCAAAGCATGCATTGCTCTGCCATTGCGTTCCAGATTTGGCATCAAGATTTAATGAATTATTCTTTGCAACATTTCAGAACGAACATTCTTGTTTTGCCCTCGAAAGTGCGCAATATCTATTTATGGAAATAACAGCACAGTATTAGGTGACAAACACTTAACGCTCCGTCTACTGCGATGCCAGGTGCGTCTGTTCAAGTGGTCTGCCCCCAACGCGCCTCTCGTTTTGTTGTGAAGTCGAATCAGGAGAGCGTGGCGGTGCGTCTACTTCGCGTCGCCGTCGTTTTGCAGTTGATTTCAACGAGTTTTGGCAAGACGCACTAACAACAAACGCGAACCCGATGTAATATCCTACACTGACATCAGACGCTACATATATATGCGCAGCGGTGAGCGCACGACGCTTCGCTTAAACTATCAAACACGACTTATACAGCTCCAGGAGCGTTGCAGTAAATTGAGAGGCCTAGCAGTTTTTTAGCTTCTTTGAACAACAAAGGCGCCGCTTCAGTCCTTCGCACCCACCCCACTAGCCACTCTACGCGAAGAACAAAACTGAAACTGTAGAAAAAACTCCCAAGCATTTCCCCGAGGGTGAACATGGTTAAGTGCGAATGCACGGGGTGATGCTATGAGAAGGAGTAAAGTTAAAATCCGTTGGCGACGCTGACATCGGTGTCAGTAACGCGCCTTATATCCAGATGGTAGCGTTGCCTCCGGCACATCCATCGCACGACCCGCTCTCGACGGGAGACTGAGAGAGAAGGCGGGCGCGCGAGAGAGAGGGGTGCGCGCGCAGCTGCAGCGAGCGAAGGGGGAGGGGGTATAAGGCGCGTTACTGACACCGATATCAGCGTCGCGTCCGTAACTTATTCTGTAGAGCGTCGCGCTGCGGCCCGCCAAGTCCTCTTTCTTTTAAAGATAGAGAGAAGACTGCGGACGCCGCCGACGGCGGTGGATGGTTTGGGGTCGCTTATAAAATGTATTCACACTTAAAAGATCCGTAGACAGTTCACTGGCTAACGCGATCCAATCCGAGGCCTGTACTTCCCATAATTCCCATGAGGGTACACGATCGCAGCGCCAGACTAATTTCTAGGTATTATTGTATGAAACTCTATGCCGGGATCGTATCTCCGTCGCAGCGGCCGAATTTTCGGTGTAGGCCCGCGTGCGCAGATGGTGGTCGAAATTCCCGGAGCCGGAAACTCGCGCTATTTCTCAGATTTATCGTTACCGTGGTTTAAAGTACAGTACACATAAACACGGCGTCTGTTTTGAACGCCTTCTTGGAACATAATTTACCGTTCCTGCGAAGGGATCCACTTCTTTCGCAGCAAACGACTGTGTAAATCGGCTTCGCTTGCCACGAGGTAGACTTGACGACCGAGAATTGCGGTTGATTGATTGATTGATTGATATGTGGGGTTTAACGTCCCAAAACCACCATTTGATTATGAGAGACGCCGTAGTGGAGGGCTCCGGAAATTTAGACCACCTGGGGTTCTTTAACGTGCACCCAAATCTGAGCACACGGGCCTACAACATTTCCGCCTCCATCGGAAATGCAGCCGCAACAGCCGGGATTCGAACCCGCGCCCTGCGGGTCAGCAGCCGAGTACCTTAGCCACTAGACCACCGCGGCGGGGCGACCGAGAATGACGGATAACATAGCGTAGTTCTTTTATTTAGTATACGCTTTGACTGTCAAATAATTATTGCTACGATAGAACGAAGACCTGCCCGTCTTCTTCGTATTTTTGTTTCTTTCATTCGCGCTAAAACTCCTGGCCGACGTAAGTGGCCACGCTTTTCGCAGCTTCCTCTTCCCGTGGTCCAGAAATGAAGGCCGCGTCCCACCCCACCCCGCCAGCTTTTTTTGCCCCGTCCAGCGCTGGCCAGTGCATGCACCCCTGCGCGGCACGCGTCGACTCCAGCCGGTCGGTCCGTCGTCGGGGCTGGCCTCGCCGCGCCAGCCAACCGGTTTGCCGCCGCGGCGTTTTATAAACCGCCGATCCGGCGTCGAGAGCGCCACACTACAGCCGCCCCGCCGACATCCGTGTTCCCACGTTAAAGGCAAACGCCAGCAGCACAAGAGAGGAGGAGGAGTCGATGCACAAATCTTCTTCCTCCCCGCAGTCGAGATGCCCCCCACGTGACACGATTGCCCCCCCCCCCTCCTCGAGTGTCGCAAGAGCGCGGAAAAAAATAACAAAAAAGCAGCAGCCGTTGCTGTACGATGGCTTGGACGAAAAACATCAGCGGGCAGACCTCAAACACATTATCGGGGCTTGTCCTAACCTCGCGAAGGCCCAAACACCAAATATTTCAACGCACCACAGTGGGAGACCACGCTGCTTAGCTAAAACATCCAGGACCAGCTACAAGTTATCAGGCAAGCCAAAGATGCCGCTAGGGCCCAAGGATTCTTAGCTGACATCTAGGGGGGGGGGGGGGGGGAGGATATAATTTTTCGGAAACTTGCCGTTTTGAATAAAGTTGTTTCTCTCTCCATCTTCGCACCAAGCCTGAATGGGGTGCGGAGCTGGAATGCCTTGTTTGTTTCTCCTCCGTTTTTTTTTTGTTCATTTCTCTATAGTTCTCTCTTCCGGTCGTTTCTGTGTTTCATCTCTCTATTTCTTCTTTTATTCCTCTTTTTGCTTTCTCTATTTCTCGCTTGTCGCCTCTTTTTTTTTTTAATTTTTATACGCGCTTTCTGCCTGCGCCGACGGCATACGACAGTACACGACAACCCGTGCCCTTGAATTAAGCTCCGCACTTAAGATCATCATCACCGCGCTCCAAAAGCAAGAGAAAGAGGATTCCCCTGCGCCACGAGAACGCACGCTCAAATCGTGGTATTGCCTAAGGTAATATCACCTTCAAGATACTCGGAAGAATAAGGGCCCTTCCACGCGCTAAACGCATAACCACGCGGCTGCAGTTGGTATAGAGCATCGGACGCGTTATTCGAAGGTCGCAGGTTGCGGTCCCTGTCAGCAGAAAAGTTATTTTTTTCGTCCACTTCTTTTTTTTTTCGCGTTTACTTAATTACTGCAAACAACATCCCCCGTAACCTTCTACCGTTTTCGTGTCTGTTAGTTCTAATTAAGGCCTTTTTGGAGGGTAACGCGACGAAGTTGTTCTTTCTTCGATCAACCTGATAGGCGCAAATTATGCCGCATTTTCATTCGGTCTTGGGAGTACACACTCCAACGTTCTTTTTATCACGAGTAGTTGTATACTAATGATTAGTCACTGCGTCATGCGTTATCGGGCTGTTCCAGAATGCCCACTGGTGGCGACAATCGTGTTCCAAGCTTACCTTATAGTTTATCGATTATACTAAACCACTTCGGAAAAGCATGCGTGTAACCCTCGGTGGCAAGAAGAGAGCCGAATGTATCAAGCAACGAACGGGTGTTAAGGACATCATAGTCGATATCGAGAAGAAGAAATGATCATGGGCAGGGCACGCTGCGAGAGGGCAGGACTGGAAGGCAGGACGAGAAGGCAGGACTGGATTCGATTCAAAACCGCGCCGCTCGTTTTGTATTTTCTAACTACTCCCGCCATTCTAGCGTAACTGCAATGAAGATGTCGCTAAACTTGCCTGATCTGTCGTTGCGTCGTAAATGTTCTCGGCTTTCACTTTTTCACAAAATATTTCATCACAACCCCATTTTAAAAGAACAGCCTTTCACAATCCCCTCCTACATTTCATCCCGTTTAGATCATGGTTTAAAAGTTGGTGTGCCATCTAGTCGAACTAATCTTTATTATGACTCTTTCATTCCACGAACAAGCAGGGACTGGAACCACCTTCCCGCCGCCATCGCCTCCATCACAGATGTAAATAACTTCAAGGTCATCACCCACCAAGAAGTGCTTTGAATGTATTGTTGCGCGTTTTAGTTGTGAAACCCCACTCCTTTCTGTAATGCCCTCGGGCCCTGAAAGTAAATAAATGAAATGAAATGAAAGAGAAGGCGAGGGGGTGAGGGGGAGAGAGAAAGGTGGGCAGGCAGATGAGATTACGAAGTTTGCTGGTTTGAAGTGGCCGCATGCAGCAAGCACATGACCGAGTTGACCGACGGAACAAGGGAGATGCCTTTGTCCTGCAGTGGGCGTAGTAAGGCTGACGATGATGAAACCACTTCTACGCATATTATTGACGTTTTAGATATTCTGATAATAAAATCTGAAGGGTTTACGTCCCAAAATCGCGATGCGGCCGCCGCGACCGAAATCGAACCTACAACCTTTCAGGTGACCAGTTTTGCAGGTTTTCAAGCACCGGCTTTTCACACTGGCGTAAGATATTTGCCTCAAGGTCCATTTCAAAGTTTGCGGCATTCTGGAAAAATTAAAAACTCGTACCGTATTTAGAGACAATACAACTACATCTGGGCGGGCAAACAAGCTTCGCACAATTCTCGTGTCACAGCTCTTTTAACCTGCAGAGGCAGATGTTTTTTTAATCTTTACCTTTCCGTTTCGTTTTCTTCTAGGTTTTTTTTTTTTGCTGTTTTTCAGTGCCTTTGTTTTTGTGTTGTTTGTTTTGTTTTTCTTACTCACGTTCTGCTCTTTGTGCCATATGGTTTTCATCACATGGTCACTGTCTCCTCCTCTATATATTTTCGTGCTCGGCGGATGTCGAGTCGCGGGAGCCCACGTGACTTGCAGTGACGTCAACGATTCACCCGTTACCACAAAAAATAAAAATAAAAAAGCCGAGAGTGCATAAGCACGAACAGCTGGTTCACACACAGTGCTCAGTTTCAGAGGCCCGCGACAGCTGAATCGGCGGCGGCCATCCCTTCAGAGTCGGCCCAGCTGCGCGACGATGACGCAGGTGCCATTCGATCAACCACTCGAAACTGACAGGCATTCCTGCACAAACCTCGAAAGGAACACGGCTTCAAAGCGGTATAAAGTGCGTTTATTTACGAGGCAGCGCCGTGCCCTGTTGCAAGGTGGCTGCTATATACGATATATCGCGGTGGTACAATGCGGGCTGCCAGAATTTATTTATTTATTTATTTATTTTACCCTCAGGGTACACAGTACATTTCAGAGGGGAAGGGCATGCCCAACAATGAAAAAAAAAAACAAGCAATACAAAGCAAATGGCATAAAAATGTTGTCACTAATTAATTGGGGTACAAAGATTATTACTCCTAACAACTCACATCATAATAAAGCAAATGATAAAACTAATTTTATTTTTATTACGTGGTGAAGGCAAAAAGCAATACAAATAAACTGTTCAACAAACAGGGGGTAATTAGGTAATCATTGTTTTAAGGACATTCTTAAATTGAATGGGTTCATTGATGCTTGTTATTGTTGCAGGCATGGAATTCCATTCATTACAACTTCTTGGGAGACATGATTGGGCATATGTTACTGTGTTGCAATGGGGGGCTGTGACTTTTTGTTGGTGATTACGGCGAAGAGAAATGAAGGGAGCAGCTTGGATTAAATCGTCCGTTCGAGCACAATTTAGACGGCTGTTTTTTACTCCAGGTTGATTAACGAAGAACGAGCACGCGGAAGACAACAAAGGTGGTCTATATAGCGGTTATGCTCGACTGCTGAACCGCATACAGGGTCGCGGGATCGAATCCCGCATCGGCGGCCGCAATTTTCGATGGAGGCGAAATCTCGGTACACCTGCTTGAGGCCCACGTTTTGCGATTTGGTTGCACTCTAAAGATACGTGCATATCTACTTCGATATCTGTAGTACGGAATACCTATAGGATCTCTTCGCTGCTCTGCAAACAAAGAAGTGTGGCAGCTTGGGCTAGTTGGTATGGCATGATGATAGTTATAGCGCGAGAACAAAACGACGACACAGAGACAAAAAACACAACCTGCAGCATCACCGATTTGCTCAAGCCCGGCAACAACGTGCAAGCAACCGGATTAGTCCTCAGAAATCGCCCACCTTTGGCTGCTTCGAGTCTCGCGCGACTCGAAGCAAGCTTCGTCTTGCCTTCTTTTTATTATTTTCAAACTCCCGCTCTTGCAATCCCCGAGTTCCGTTTCCGAGTTGTATACGTCGCCGGTCACGTTGGAGTGCGCAAACCGCGGCACGGCCGGAAACTATATACGCATTTTAACGATTCCGCTCCTTTGCTTCAACGCGGCCTTGCCCGGCTGGTATCTCGCGCTACGTTGGACACGAATGCAGCGACACCTGGACGAGCGTGTCGCGCGAGGAAAGTCAAGGGAGAGTGTGACGTCGTTCGAATGCGAGACAACGAACATAAACAAACAACAAAAAAGCGTATATCACGCACGGCGTACCACCCGAGCCCGTCTTTCCTCGTGTTCGCGGTTGCGGCGAAAAGGAAAGGCGCGCTATAGAGTATTAAATACGGCCAGCGAGGACGAGAAACGGAGGAGGGGTAGACGCTGACGACGCTGACGAGGCGAGTATAGGCCGAGCGCGTTTCGTGGTCGCCCCCCCCCCCCCCCCTTCTGTTATTGCGACAAAGCGGAGCTTCCGCGAACGGCGTCGTTGAGTGTGTCCGCGGGGTGTAGTAACTAACACACCCATTTGACACTCGTAGCCGCGTAGCGGGAGTCGTGATTACTCCCATACAGGTGACAGCACAGACACCACTGCCCCGCCTCCATCAGTCTGTTCTATAACCTACAGTCAGGAGCTTGGCATCTCAGTCCCCACGTGGGAAGTGTGGCAGCTTGGGCTAGTTGGTATGGCATGACGATAGTTATAGCGCGAGAACAAAACGACGACTTTCGTGTCCTTGTTGTCTCTGTGTCGTCGTTTTGTTCTCGCGCTATAACTATCGTCACCCCCACGTGGGAGCTGCCCGCAACACAGTGATCTGTGTTTTGGAGGACCAAATAAAAGTTTATCCAATTCCAATCTAAAAGGTCCACAACACAACGTTTTTTTTTTTTAATCATACGAGTTATCCGACCCAATCCTAACGCGTACGCATAACACATCGCAAAACTTCCACTCATTTCGTCCAACACTTCGTATATAATTTATGCTGAAGCAGGACAGATAGTTGGGCTTGTTGGTGATACATTACGGGCAATACCAGCGCACAAACTCGCGGGACGAAGAGAAGAGACACAAAATAGTTCGTGCGCTGGTACTGCCCATTATTTATAATTTATAAATGAATATTTTTTTTTTCATAAACACGCGAGGAATCCAAGAGTCGGGTAACACTGGCGCCCTCGCGAGTCGTGACGGAAGAAGCTGATTAAGCGTCTGCATTCACGTGAACCATGGTCTCGTTCCGTGCTCGGTCGTGCGTGCCGATCGAGCTATCCCTTCATTTCGGCGGGATTGAAATCGAACAACACTCCGACAGAAGACGACGGCTCCGCTACATGTAGCAGACGACGTCACACACACGCCGTGGCAAAGTCGGCGGTCGCCAGCGATGGACCGAGGTTTGTAGCTGGCAACCTTTAGGGCTTATCTTGCACAGAAATATATATTTTTTAAAAGGACTTGTTTTTGGGCTAGTTGGTGCATACTTGGTACAGAAGACTGAGGCGCAAAAAAACATGACGTGAAGCAGGAAGAGCAGGAGAGAAGACAGAACAGCGCCAATGTCTTCGAGCTATATTTTTTTTTAAGTTACACCGCGATTTTATCTGGGCAGTTTTGCCACCGTCATCCCCTCTGGGCTGTTGTAAATAGGCGAGAGCCCCTCCCCCCTCCCTCTATTGCTATTTTACTACTTCAGTAACTACTATTTTACTACTAGTGCTATTTTACTACTTCAATTTGCCTTTGTATAATTGATAACACTGATAATGAAACGTGCTCCATTTGTCACGTAGAGTTCATTAATATTGTTTTTTGTCTTCACTTGCTTTTGACTATTTCCTTGTTATTTTTCAATACTGAGTATTACCATTATGTTGTGTATTGATCGTATTTTTTATTGTTAATCAAGATTATTCAGTATTACTCACAAGTCCGTATACTATTGCTGTATTTTTTGTAATTACCCCATCTATGTAGCCATAGGAGGTCCCCCTGCAAGTTTCTCTGAAACTTTGGGACCTCCTGCTGTAATAACGCTAACCATGTAACTCAACTGAACTATTTAATAAACTTGACTTGACTTGACTCTAAAAAAGTACACTGCCCGGCCGGCCCGATATCACTGCCTCTAATCGCTAGGGTTTGAGTTCTGGAGCTACTGTCGTCGCATTTCGGAAACTCCACCGAAGGGTCCATGTATCTCGCGCGCACACAACTACGATTAGCCATGGGGGCCACCGAACGATCTCTCGAATGAAAGGCGCTTGGTACGCGAGCACAGCAAACATCAACTCGCGCAAGGCACGCCCAAGTTCCGAGAAAAGGGGCTCAAGGCACGCGCCTCGCGAACAAACATCTCGGCAACACACACACACAAAAAAAAAAGGGAAACCGCAGCTTGACGTTACAGCCGGGGCGTGTCTACAAAGCGGGACCCCTCCGCCCACGGTATTATACATAATGCAGCACCCAAACGCCGGAGCTCCGTTGTTGCCCCGGGAAACGCAGAAGGTGCGCACCACAGCGAGGAGCAGCGGCGTGAAACGTTTCGGTACGCGCAACAGCGACAAAAGGGGAGCGTCGCCACCACACGCACGCAGACGCACGCAGAGAATCGCAGGTTCCCAGGCGCCCCCCCGACGACTACGCCACCAGCCCCGCCGCAACACGCGCCCAAGAAAGAGAGAGCGACCGCGCACACCAAGCGAAGGCGTCCTGCCCTCCCCGCTGAAGTCCTCAAAATAGGACTCCGACTCGCGAGGAGGAGGCCGCCAAAGCGCACGAGTCGAAGAAAGACGACGCTTATTTTTTTTTCTTTTTCCCCGCGAACAGAAGGCGTCATACACCTTCTTTTCGAAGCAACAGACGAACTGTTGCTTCTTTCACAGCTGCCTGTTGCTTCTTTTTTTTTTTTTTCACAGCGCTTGTTGCTTCTTTTTGAAGCAACAGGCGAGCTGCACCAGAAGTGCAGGCCCGGTTTTTTTTTCCCCCAACATCCGAGCTCGATAGGGTTACCACCTAAATCAGCTAAAAACGCACCCCTTGAAACACTGACAAATAAGAGAGTTGTTATCATTTTTTTCTTTCATAATTCCTGTTATCTGTTTGCTCACGATTTCTATGCCTTAAAGGTGTACTTCCTTGTATTGTGTCTTTCATTTTTCTTTTTACGTTATGTTATGCACATTTGGTTGTGTTTTTTTTTATTCTTGAATCCTTGCTGTTCGCCAAGTTAGGGGTCGGCAGCTCAGTCAAGCTGTTTTTTGATCCTCGGATATTGCAGCTTTTACTGCGGGCCCCTGTCATCATGTACACAATGATGATGAAATAAACGTATTATTATTATTATTATTATTATTATTATTATTATTATTATTATTATTATTATTATTAACTGTCCCGGATTTTACGGGACTGTCCCGCTAGGTACAGCAACACGTTCCGGATTAGTTCCGGACCGTCCGGTTAGAAACTTTTTAAGGGATCCAACGCACGCTCCATCAACGACCCTCACGCCAACACCAAGTCGGTACAAAGCGGCGTTGTGGTTGCTGGCAATGGCTACGAGAGGCAGTAGCCACTTCAGCTGAACGTCCGCTGGAAGTGCGACACCTTTCCGGGTACACTGTAGCCAGCAAGAGGAAGTGCTGCGAACAACACGTAGCCAGCTGAATTAAGTGATTCGAAAGACCGCAACTATATAACAGCGAAACAACCAACTTGTCTAGAAGATACAGCAAAAATAAACCTGATTTTTTTTTTGTTAGCTATGTTAGTCTACACCCCCTTACGGTCCCGGCTTGTACCGTAGAAGAGTCGGTAACCCTAGATGCTCACAAGTGCAATTTAGCCATGTTATAACCATACGGTAAAAGAGAATTAAGTCAAGAACACCACTATATTCACTTCCAGAATATTTTCCCCGTATTAACACTTTTCTAGTTAAAATATGAGAACGAAACACACTCACTCAATTCGAGCACACCGGAGCAACTTTGAGAACCCCGGTGGTCCAGCTTGACAGCTGACCCACAGGTAGCGGGATCGAATCACGGCCGCGGCGGTAGCTCTTCCAGGAGGCAAAATGCTTTAGACTCGTGTGCTCCTACTTAGGTGCACGTTGAAGAATACCCTCCACTACGGCGTTATTACTATTCCGCTGCCCGGCTCTGCATTATCGCCTTCAGGTTTTCAAGAGGCTCGCACCTACACCATTGCTTTCCAGCGTTAGTTGTAACGGGCGACGACACGGCCTGCTATACGCTTTGGAACGGTTCTTGACACAACTTAAACCAGCAAACATGTGCATCACCGATTGCGCTTGCGCAGGAACTCACAAACCTTATCATATACGCATTATGCCAAGGAAAAAAAAATAAGGAAGAAATAGCATATCTACCGCACCGATGACTGCTCGAAATTTCGCCGAATCCCGATGATAAGCCATTACGCGAGCGTAGTTCACAAAGATGCTACGTTTCAGACGATCACCGTTGCCTTGGACGAGCAGCGCCGACACTCGACGCGTGAAATAGATTTATTTATTTATTTATTTACAGATACTGCTGTCTCGATACACGAGACATAGCAGGAGTGGGTACATTAGGAAAAGGAACGAACATACATTAAGCAATACCAAATAAACATACAAAGCATTTAAAACATATTACAAAATATGGTTAGACAGTTCTTTCAAAAACAGTTCAATTGGTTTTTCGCGTAGGGAACCATCTAGATTGTTCCAAATCTCAACAACGGCTGGAAAAAAGGAATGCTTAAAGCAATTTACAAATGCCTGGAAGGGAACAATGTTGAGTGGGTGAGATCGGCGCGTGGTTCGTCTCTCGGCATCTATCTGACGACGAAGGGAGGTGGATAGAAAAAAAAAAAGAATGAAAACAAGGACTGCCAGTCAAGGTTCGAAAACGCTGCCACCTTGAATACGAAGATCATTGGAAAGTCCCGATCGATAAAAGGTTATCACCTTGCGGTCTCAGGTTATACGTTGAAAGCATTGAACAGAGAGAGAGAGAGAGGAGAGGCAGCCAATTTATTGGAAAGCCGAGATATATGCCTGAACTTCGTGCTCTCTGGTTTTTTTTTTTTTTTTGGTCAGTACAGGCGAAGAGGGACAGGAAGGAAAGAGACTATCATCTTTAAAACTTCGCCGCGGTGGTCTAGTGGCTATATAAGACACTCCGCTGCTGACCCACAGGTCACGGGATTGGATCTCGGCTGCATTTTCAATGGAGACGAAAACGATGTAGGCCGGTGTGCTCAGATTTGGGTGCACGTTAAAGAACCCCAGGTGATCGAAATTTCCGGAGCCCTTCAATGCGGCGTCTCAAAAATCATATGGTGGTTTTGGGACGTTAAACCCCACAAATTATTATTATTATTATTATTATTATTATTATTATTATTATTATTATTATTATTATTGGACAGTCAAGAAATAAGTAGAAAAACGTGATATGATGGCTCTATCTCCCGTCGATATGCGTCACCGACGGACGCCACAAACACGTGCCGTTGTCGAGATCCCACCGCTGATCACCAGTTGTTGTGATCCCGGGGTGCTGTGGTAGCGTGGTGTAGTTTCGGATTGAGGAAACGAGCGCTTACAAGATGGGGATACGAAAAACAAACAAGGTTTATGGCACTATTTACAAATATTTACAGCATGAGGTTAAGAGTTCACAAACCACGAGCGTGGTGGTTAAACCTTTACTTGGTTCAGAGCCTTCACAAACTACGAACGTGGTGGTTGAACCTTTTCTTGGTTCAGAGCGCCGTCCTGCACTCTGCGGCGCCGTTATAAGCCCTGTCGGGCTCCTCCTCCTTCAGTGGAACACCAATCACACAAACACACAACAGGTGAGGGGTACGAGCATGCACGGCCCACGTGAACATCCAATTTCGAGTCAAGATCACTGCACTTAAAGGTGGCGCCAGAGAGGCTCTTGCTCGTCGTGTATGTCGCTGGTCGAGGGGTTCCAAGCTTCGGACAGCAGACATCAAACGGTCCGCCAATCTGTCCGCTCAATTAGCAGGGCACTTTGTGGCGGCGGTCGCCGTTTCTTCAAAGGAATACGCTGTCTTTGTTGTCCCCTCTGGAACGGCTTACAGCTTTGTGGCGACATGACGTCTCATCCGCCGGCTAGCAGGGACAATACCTGGCGGGCATAGGCATTCGGCGAGACGGCTACTTGTTTGAGGATTAAAAGAGCGCCGCTCCCCCGTCAGCTCTCGACGCTGGTTCCAAGAAAACCTGGGTTCCAGGCGTGGGAACGCGGCCCGGCTACGCTTCTCAGCGACAGCATGGCGCCTACCGATGGCGGTCGTAACACCGTACATACACCACGATGTATGACCAATGATCCATCTCTCATATTTGCGTACATATTTGCCGGGGGGTGACGAAAGCTTCTTTCAAGAACCACGTTTCAACGATATCATTGGGACGAGCTCGCTTAAAGCAGTGGACGAAACTTAACATGGACCGTATATTCGTCGACGGGTGCGTTCATCTTCAGAGAGGTCATCTTTCCTCTCCGTGCGTACACACGTTGCCTAATGACGTCGCGACGCAGAAAGGCTATAATATAGACCGCGATAACGTAACAGTCCCACCGCAGTGCGATTCCTTTGAGCTCGAGAGTTGTGCTATAGCTGCCCACTTTATCCCAACTATCTGCTCCCTTATCGCCTCCTTCCCCTATACCTGCCCAGCACAGACACGTCCGTAAAAGAATAGCCGCACGTTTGATGGTTTGGCGTTCCGCCGTTGGGTACAACTCGAAAGCCTAGTTCACACTGAAACATCCGCTTTCTACAGCGACCGAAATTCCCTGCCGCCGAAACACAGCGTCGTTCGCACTGGACGCGCCCCGCACCGCCGAATATGCCATCTACTACGGGGCGAACGCGGGATGGATGCGCTGTCACCCGGTTGTTGTCGCGGCTCGCAAACGCCACTACGCTATCCGGTGGTGTATACTTCGACGATTCTCGTACGCAAGAAGCAAGAAAAGACAGTACTGCTTACTTTGCTGGCAAGTGGCTGTCTTGTAATGCACGAAGAGCAGAAAAACCACCAACGCCAGCGGCGTTGGTGGGTTCGTTTTGTTCTGCAAGACCGCAACAAGCTCGGTCACGCCAAAAGCAAGCTCGGTCACCTCTTTCACGAAATACGGAGCCGAAGTAGGCACAGAGTAGGTTAAACTCCCATTGGTTTCAACATTCAGTTACGTGCAGTGCAGCATAACAAGTGAGTAGGGATTGGCCGCCATTTTTCAAAATTCCTTGACTAGCGCTCCTATTGGTCCGCGGTGACCGATTCGGCGGCAGACGCCGCAAAAATCGGTCCGAGAGCGATCGGCGCGGAAAGGGCCCTTTCGGCGGATCTCGCCGCCGCCGAACCGGATTCGAAGCACTTTAGGCGGCCGGAATGCTCAGTGTGAACGCGGCCTAAACTTGGGCGAACACGCTGGTCCGACCTGGAAAGAAAATGGCGGTGCAGATCGCAAGTGCGCAAAGACCATAAAGGCATTCGCAGTGTTTGTTCGCGGACTTCAGCGTTGGTCGGCATCAGTACTAACACACTAAGTGAGGCTATTGTCGGCAATGTCTAACCAGACAGCGTGAACGACTGCTTGAAGAACATTTATAGGTTTCCTTTGGAGCGCTGAACTTGAGACTAGGCTTTCAGAAGACCAATGTGTTACGCGGCCGTTGTGCGTACGTGCCACCTATTTTTTGTTCTCATCGTCATCTTTATCATCCTTTTCCTCACTTTAATCGTGGGGTTTAACGTCCCAAAACCACGCTATGATCCTGAGAGACGCCGTAGTGGAGGGCTCCGGAAATTTCGACCACCTGGGGTTGTTTAAAGCGCACCCAAATCTGAGCACACGGGCCTACAGCATTTTCGCCTCTATCCAAAGTGCAGTCGCCACAGCCGGGATTTGATCCCGCGACCTGCAGGTCAGCAGCCGAGTGTATACCTTAGCCACAAGACCACCACGGCGGCGCGTTTTTTTTTTTTTTTGTTCTTACTGTCTAGGTATATGTGTGCCCACATGCCAAAAAAAATAAAGTCAGTTGTCAGTCAGCTCTCGTGTCATGCCTTTTTAATATTGTGTTTGCCCGAATTTCGCGCTCTTCTTCGCTTTTTTATACACATGGGAAGCCCTGCGAGGTTTTGACATCGACTTATTTTGCAGCAGGAAGCTGCGAAGTACCCATATATACACGACACCGCGAACCGCCATGTGAGCAGCACGCGAACCAATCATAGAAAAATATCCCAGCTATGAAAACTTAAAGCGAGCCAAAACGCGCTGTGCTTTGAGAGGGATTTCTTTAATGTGGCAGTGGCGGTTGCAAGCCTGGAATCGGGCATGTAGGGAAACGATGGTTTCCGCTGCTCTAACGTCATCGAAAAACAGCGCCGGAACTTTTTTTCCCACAAGTCCGGTTTCAGTTACAAGTATAGGGCAAGAGTGCACACTTCTTTTCCGCTTACGCTGTCGGCTCTTTGTTGGGTTAACTGCTACCTTCTTCATCTTGAGTGAACCGGTAGCAAGTAGCGGGATTAGCCAAATTTCACTGGCTTCTTTTGATGGGCCGTGACCACGTGGCACACCACGACGACAGCAGACGCCACCAAGACCATACGGCGGTTCCCACCCAACAGGGAGGGCGAGCGTACACTCCCACAATCGATGAGGCTAGAACACTGCTTACAGACTGTGCCAGCTGTGCCTCGACACCTCAGTCACGTGGACACAAAGTCCTCTCGACGCTTCCCGCAGTGCCCCGCCAGGTGGAGCACGCCGCGGTAAACAACAACAACGAAATCGGCCGCCGCAACAGTTTCGCCACACTTCCGAGCATGGAAGCCGCGCTGTTTTGGACTAGCGCGCGCTTTCGCAACGTCTCCGCGATGCCCCTCCCTCTCCGTGTGACGTCACAGTCTCCGCACCGCCCACCCACGCGAGTTCCTTCTGCAACGCTTCCCTAAAAAAAAAAAAAAAAAAAATCGGGCGGAGCGCGCATGCGCAGCGGCACCCGCTCGTGTTACGACACGCGCGCTGCCCTCGGGTGACGTCACGCGCATGTACGCGCGAAGAACGCATCACGTGATGAGGACGTGATTCAGCAAAATCGATGCACGGCACACTGAATCCATACAGAAATACGCCCGTCGCCTTTGTTTGTTTGTTTGAAGCCATTGTTTTCAATGTCGCGGAAAAGACGGAGACAGCGGCGAATGTTGGACAAAGGGAGATGTTCTTGAGCCCCACGCGGCGGCCGCAGAAATACCGACGCCCTCGCAAACAGCGCGAGGAAGAGGTGGAAGAGTTAGCGTGATGCAAGCTATCCTGCTCAAAACGGAAATACGAAAAAAAAAAAATAGATGAACTCCGCCACGGTCGTCGAGCCGTTACGGCGCTCGACTGCTGATCCAAAGGTCGCGAGAGCGACTCCCGACAGCTACGTTCGCATTTTCGGCAGAGGCGGAGAAAATGCTCAAGATCCGTGAACATCGACTCGAAATCCCCCCCCCCCCCCCCCGCCGGGTGGTCGAGATTTCTGAGACCATCTACTACTGCGTCCTTCGTGTTCTTATCGTGGTTTGAGGCATAATACACTGAGAATAACTTATTTAAAGAGAATCCCGCTGTACAGGCTCAACGCACCTATAAAAGACGCCTACGTAATCCAACGATTGTAATAGCGCGAGTTCACAACTACGACAATGGACAAGAAGATGACCTATACTAACTAGCCCAAACCGCCACGCTTCTATGCGATGCGGTTCGCATAGTTATTTGCCACCGATATTTGCTCTTCTTATGTGATTCTTAAAAGAGAAAAGTGAGCCCCGTAACAGTCTGCATCAGAGTGCGACACCTCAACAGTAGCTCACGAGGGATGGGGGTAAGGAGAGATTAAAAGGAAAGGATTAAAAGGTAAATAGATAGGAAGAGGAAATAGAGAGCGAGGCGCAGGGACAGCGAACGACAGAAAACGACGGAAGTAAAGAGGAAATAGGAAAGATGGACACGGTCGCAGGAGTCCGAGGACGGGGCACTGCTCGGCGAGAGCTCTTGTCGGCGTCAGGAGATGGCGTAGGGGGAGCCCAGTCGGCCAGAGCTGCGCTGTCGTCGGAGATCGCGGGTAGCACAACCGGTCGGCACGAAATTCAGCGAGCGAGTCTCCGCCGATATGGACAAAAAGAGGAGCATCTGTATTAGCTGCTACGCATTCGTGTCGGCACATATGAGTATACCACACACCGGCGTCGGCTGACCGTTCGAACAACCCGCAAATGTAGCTACGGATATTGACAGGACGAGCAGCAGTATTAGCTGCTACGCATTCGGGTGGACACCTCTCAGTGACCATCAGTGACCACACTCCGGCGTCAGCTGACCGTTCGAAGAATCCGCAAATGTGTGCCATGTTTAATCAACAGAACTCTGTGCTGCCTCTCCCCCTTTCCTTATCTTTCCCCCTCTCTTTTTTATATTCCCGTTCCCTATTCCTCCAGTGTAGCGGAGCCAACCGGAAGTCCTGGTTAACCTCCCTACCTTCTCCCTCGTTGTTTGCTTCCTTCCATCCTGTGCTACCGCAGTCTGTTCTTTCAACTTCCCACACGAGTTGTAATGGATAAACATTTAATATATTAGGCACGCTACAAGGATTTCACCATCAAAAGAAGATCGAATGGCTGGAAAGAACCGCTTGCCGCGTGCCTCCGGTACCCACGTTACGGCCTTCACCCACGGTACGTCGAGGCCACAAAAACAAGGGACACGAGGAGCCCGAAAGGAGAGAAGGGTTACTTTTTTTCCTCTCCAAAAAAAGAGAAGGGAGGGGGGCAGGGACGCGGTACAACACGCGCACTCGAGCGCAAGAGAGAGTGGGGAACGTTGGCGCGGAAAAACCCGCGCGCGCAGCAGCCGTCCCACGTGGTCCGGCGAGCAAGGCGGGAAGGAAGAAGGACCATCGATCAGGGAGACGGGGAAAAAAACACGGGCAAGGCTCCCCCGCGCGCGCAAGGACGGCCGGCGGCGGGAAGGCGACCTGCGCAGCAAGGACGCCATATGGGACGAGGTCCGCTGGCCGCTGCGCTCAACATATATATATATAAGGGAAAGAAGTGTATACTTAAGGGCTCGTTTTTCCGTGTTTTGACGCAATATTAATGAAATCTAACAGACAATAATGCCAAGGAATGTATAGGGGAAGTCATTAGAACCAATGTAATGTAAATAAGAAGAAAGAAAAGTGGGTGAAGAGCATCGAACGCGTTATTCGAAGGTCGTAGGTTCGATTCCTGCTCACGGCAGGTTATTTTTTTTCACCCACTAATCTTTCTTCTTATTTACATTACATTGGTTCTGATAACTTCCCTTATAAATTCCTTGGCGTTATTGTCTGTTAGATCTCAAATAAACGCTTGCCGTAAACAGAATTAGCTGTGCCGTATAACGGCTTATACAGCCTATAGTGGACCGATTTCAACTAGAATCGTTCGCAATTAAAAACGGACTCTCGCAAAGCGCAGCGAAGTTTCGACAAACCCAAATTGTAACGGCACGGTGGCGTAGCCTTGGTAGTTCTCTCACGTCTGCTCGACATATTTTTTTTTACCCTATAAAAAGGAAGGGGGGAGGGGGGCAACCACTGCCTTTTCAATGAACGAAAGAGAAGGAGTTGTCAGATGCTACACAGTGCTAACAAGCCTGTAACAGTCACACACAAGAAAAGCTGAAATTCGATAAATTTTCCGATTCTTGGAGCATGACGATTTACTACCAGTACATTTCTTCTAAAGCATGTTTCAACACTCAGCTGTTTCAACACCGACAAACGAGCTATTAGTGAACGACAAACACGCTGTTGGTGAACATCATACACTCAGACAAGTATATTGACTAGGAAAATGCGAACAAGCCTCAAAAGGCACGACAAGCGACTGGAAAGTGTAAAGGGCTCGAGGTCGACAGAAGGAACGGCGGGTTTCTCATTAGGGTAGCTGGCACCCCGCCGTCGTCCGCATAGCTAATCTTCGCCAGTGAGGAGACGCGTTCGTAAGAGAGATAGAAGGAAGATTTATTTACATGATAGCAGAAAGATGGGAACTGTACAGAGAGTCAGAAGATTCCACTCTTATTTACAAAATGCTTCGGCTTTTATAGCCCGTTGACTCTTTACACGGCAGTCCGAAGAAGGCGGTGACCACTGTTGCCGCGAATCAGGTCACGTGATGTCTCAGTGGCCCACCCACCCGAATGCATGGGTGCAGAAATCGGGCCACTCGAGAAAAGAAGAACGTGGGTGAGAATGTCCAATGGTCATCACGAGTGAACCACACAACGACGCATCCGGCCCACGCCTTGAAGGCCCCGCAGGGCGAGGAGGTAGAGTCCGTAGAGGGAAAAGATGAGCTCCTCCGGGGACATTGGCCGCTGACACAAACGTCAGCAGCGGTCCATGGCTGCTTTCAGCTACAGGCTTCCAGAACTCTCTCTCGAACATGGCAGTCCCAACGCTCTAACCCTGAGAACGGCTTCTTTGACGCCTTCCCACGCTTCCGAACTGTTGGAGTTTCGTGATGGCCTCGCGTAGATGACAATAGTAGAGTCAAGAGGTTGACTTAATGAGACCAGCCACAGTGGCGCCGTCCCACGCTGTTCGAGCCCGTTCCACAAAAGGACTGTCTCGCGAAGCTTTCGTTGAGTCCCGACCACAGAGAACTACGTGGAACCCCTACAGGACAGCGTCTTGCTGACTGGGCGCCGATGGGGTTGAAAGCACCCTAGCAGTCCGGCTTACGCACAATGGCGTCTGCCCAGACGAACCGCCGGGCCAAACGTGACAAAAGTTATACAAGCGATTCGGCGAAACAACAAAAAAAGAAGCCAATATTCGCCTGTTATAAGCGGTACTGAAATTTTTGAGGATCGCGTGACGACAATACAAAGTCACAACAATTGCAATGTCTGAGACCAGTCGTAACTTCACGAGGTTAATGCGGGCACTTTACAACGGCATTCACCGCATGCCGCAAGAACGCGGACAAGTTATTTGTGGCGCGAAGCTTGGAACATAAAGACGGGAAAGGAAGAAATACAAATGGGCACCAACTACTGTCTTACTTCCTTTCATATTGTTATATCATATTTTATTCATATGTTACATATACATATTGCATATGTTATATCATATGCATATCATACATTACATATGTTATTGATATCTAGCAATATCATCATGTTTCAAGCTTTGCGGCGCAAACAACATATTCAGCAAACTTACGCACCAACTCGACAAAGAGAAAGTCCTTCTAGGACGTGCACAACCTTGGATCAGGCGCGGGAAAACCAGAGATGACGCAGCGCAGCGTTCAATCGTTACGGCAGAGGCACCAAGTTCCCTGCGATTCCACGCACGAGAAGAGAGAAAAAAAAAAAGTATAGCGGTTCTACGCGCTGCCGGGTGCTTGGTAAAACCATGGTAAACGGGGGGAGCTTGTTCTCGGAACGTCAGAACGTCCGGAGACGCTTCGCGTAAACATAATTACGTGTGCCGTAAAATGGTTTAATCCGGAGTCGAAACAACAACGGACAAAAACTTGTTTCCAGTCAAAACGCACTCTCGCGAATTTGTGCGCACAATTTCGACGAACGGGAACAGTAACGGAGTGGTGACGTCGGCTTGCAAGTTCTCCAAACACCGACAGCGCATGTTGGGACCATTGAAATTCGCATTAGCGGAGCCCAGAGAAACAAGCCCTTTATTACGACCACCCTCAGTGGAATATACGGCCTCTTTTGTAACATATCTTCCTCGTTTCCGAAAATTCTTTTCAATTTTCATCCTCGACAAATGTTTGGGAATTCAAAAAGCAGAATATGATGAGTAATAAAGTACATGTCCCTGACTTGGCAATAATTGGCTTATTCGAATTGTGCTCAGGGGACAATTATCTCGCTCTCTTTTGAATACGAGGACACAGCCTGCAAGGGACGCTCGTCAGCGTCCCTTCCAAACGTGGTCCGCGTCCTGGTGGTGGTAGTGGTTAGAAGATGAGAAAAGGCACCTAATTTCTGCAACCCGGTCGGGAGCACGGCGCAGTGCCTAAACGCGTCCTGCAGGAACGCAAGAGTTGTCCTTGCACACTGCAGGGAAAGCGCATCGGCACTCCCTCTCTGGATTTCGTGCCGACCAACGGTTGCGCCCCCGCGATCTTCGACGACAGCGCAGCTCTGGCCTACTGGCTCCCACTATACGGCATCTCCTGACGCCGACAAGAGCTCTCGCCGAGTGGTGCCCCGTCCTCGGAGTCCTGCGACTGTGGTTATCTTTCCTATCTCCATGTTTACTTCCGTCGTTTTCTGTCGTTCGTTGTCTCTGCGAATCGCTCTATCCTTCGCTCCATCTATTTACCTTTTAATCCTATCATTTTAATCCCTCCTTACCCCAGTCCCTCGTGAGCTACTGTTGAGAGGTCGCACTCTGATGCAGACAGTTGCGGAACTCACTTTTCTCTTCATTTCTCTTTAATAATCACATAAGAACGCACATCGATCGGCATTGTTGCTACACACAGTCCACGTCGTGTTAAAAAAATTGCCCGCAGCTTCCCTCGGGGGAACACTAAGGAGGATGCGGAGCATATAATTGGTTAACGGGGTGTTAAAGTGCGACTTACTTGGGTCGATGGCTAAATTGGTTAACGTGGTTGTGAAATGGGGTGTTAAATTGCGACTTACTTGGGTCGATGGCTAAATTGGTTAACGTGGTTGTAGGAGGGAGTGTTAAATGAGTGAACACGTACACACGTATGCGAAAGGGCGGCGCTGGTCGAAGGGACGTCGATCATTGTGTTTGTGGATTCGTTGGAATTCATTTCACCGCGACCTTGGACGTTGACGCGCCGTACAAACCAACCGACGAGCGGCAACTGAGCGAGCGAGCGCCGACCTTGAGTATATATACAGCGCGACGGCGCATGCACTGTCAGCTGTTGAATGTTCTCGAAGCGCGACGCCACATGCGCGTCCACTGGAGAATCAGGAGAATTGTAGATGTCGAACACGGTGTGTAGAGGAGGAAGGGTGCACAGATGGTGGAGGAGTGAAGCGCGCGCGGTGTGTAGAGGAGGAAGGGATGCACAGATGGTGGAAGAAGGAGGAGGAAGCTTGCGGACGGCGCCGCACTACAAGCCTCGAGAATTAGATGCTCCGCATCTAAAACGCTCGACGAGGAGCACGCGTCCTTCGCGGGCACTTTCGCGTCGTGTGTACTCCACGTTTTTTTTTTTCTGCTCTCGTGACGTCAAGGCACTTTAGTTTGATAAAACCCGTATATGCGTTAATTAAACGACTGTTCATTTTGTAAGCAAGAAGCTTCGCGAGAGTTGATCGTCGCCGAAGCCCAGCTGTCAGCCTCTGTCCCTCCTTGGTCACGTGAACCAGCTACATATCCTCCCATCGGTAGGGGAGTAAACCGCGCAGTTAATCCCCAGGAGGACGACACAATGACGCTTTTCGGCATGGCTCTAACGACACGATACGAGTTGGCAAGGATTCTTTTTTCTCTTCCAAGCTCCCACGTGCCCCTTATATTGTGCCTGGGAGAAGTTAAGTATTTAACTCCCCAAGAGGACAAACCTCCGTGTTATACCCACTGTCCGTTCACAACGGGAATACCACGGCGCAGGCAAGCGTGACCGCTTCGGCGAGAAAGAGGGCGCTGTTCACTGCGGAGCTCTTCTTTTTTTTCTTTTTTTTTCTTCTTTTGTTTTCTTTTTCTTTTTTTCTTTTTTTCTCTTTTCTCTTTTTTTTCTTTTTTCCCCCTTTTTTCTTTTTTTTTCTTTTTTCCGTTTTTTAAGGGAAAAAAATATAGTTTTTGGTTCATTAGGTATTACGGCTTGGTGGCGCTAGCCACCGCCCGATCTAAAGGGTACAGCCATATCCATCCATCCATCCATCCATCCATCCTCCCCGTCCGGCTTCCGTGGGGATTCCGTGCTGAACGGTTGTGTCGTCCACGATCCAATCTCCAACGCCCTCGCCGATCGGTCCAACGTCTGTCATTCTCCGACGCCGTGTAACCCTAGCCGATCGGTGACCCGTCCTCACCGTGTCCCCCATATTCCCCGTCTCTTCTCTCCCCTTTCTTCACCCGTGTGCCGCGAGTGCTCGGTCTTCTATCTTTCTGCTATTCTTTTTTATCCCCTTATCCCGTTCCGTACAAGGAGCTTAGCAGAGTCGCTACAGGCTGACAGAAATGAGTTCCCTTTTTTTTCCTTTTAAGGACTTTACTCTCCCTGCGCGAGCCGATACGTTCACTGCGACCGCGAAACACTTTCTAGACCACAGCTGCGCATGATAGCGGATTCGTTTGCAACACACGAGTACCTATACAATTACATATTGCATTAAACTTCACAACGCGCTTTTTTTATTTTTCTTTTCCAGCGACAAAAAAGTGGTTCTCGGACCGACCGGCAATCACTCAATGTACATGGCCGTGAACCGGGTCTATAGTGTATTCGTGGATCGAACGCCCCGCCGCGCTGGTCTAGTGGCTAAGGTACTCGGCTGCTGACCCGCAGGGCGCGGGTTCGAATCCCGGCTGCGGCGGCTGCATTTCCGATGGAGGCGGAAATGTTGTAGGCCCGTGTGCTCAGATTTGGGTGCACGTTAAAGAATCCCAGGTGGTCTAAATTTCCGGAGCCCTCCACTACGGCGTCGCTCATAATCATATGGTGGTTTTGGGACGTTAAACCCCACATATCAATCAATCATCAATCAATCAAATCGTGGATCGAAATACCACCGTCGCGAAGCTGTATCAGTCAAGAATACCAAGTCGCGAATGCCGCACGATAATTGAGCTCTAGGAAGAGAACAGCGCACTGTCTGCGAATCCTCGCATCGTGCGCGCCAGCTTTGCAGTATTTCCATCTCTCGCTACGTCAAGAGCTGACATGCGCGTCACGTTGGTATATAGCCAGAGAAAGCGCTCTTGCGGTCGTCTCTCGCGACACCTGGACACGACGCGATCCGTCAACGAACACCTGGGTCGACGTCAGCCACCCGAGTCCTCGTAACAGGTGCGTCTGAGTGAGGAGGTTTCAGGATGAAAGGTGGAACACAAACCATGCGGAAGGAAGACCGATACGTATAGGGGGCTGCGATTCTCTCAACCCTCGCAAGGCAACCCCTTGCAGGGTAAATAGGTCATCCGTCCTGCGCATGGGGTACTGGCGAAGGTCGGCGGATAAGTTCAAGCCCCCCCCCCCCCCCTATACCCCCATAAAAACTTGCAATGTTACGTGTGTATGCATCAACGCAGACATATATACAAACGCATGCACATAACTTGCAAACGCTCCACAGCGTGGAACACTGGTACTGTCTCCGAATGTGACGTCATAACCGAAAACAAGACAGCAGACGACTTCCTATAGGAAGTCGTCTGCTGCCTTCCTTCACCATAGTGCAGCAGTCGTCTGCTTCACCATAGTGCAGTCGTCTGCTTCACCATAGTACAGTCATCTGCTTCACAATAGTGAAAGTCGTGAAAGTACCCAGCTTCAATTCGTGAAAGTACCCAGGACAACGTACCGAACGATTCTCTTCGCCAAAATCGCGAGTAAAACGACCATAGTACGTGCACTACACCAAACAATCCCCCGCACGAACGCAAACACTGTGCGGTCACTGAGACGCATGTGCTCGATGATGGCTTAATTGATTGATTTGTGGGGTTTAACGTCTTAAAACCACCATATGATTATGAGAGACGCCGTAGTGGAGGGCTCCACAGAAGTTGACCACATGGGGTTGTTTAACGTGCACCCAAATCTGAGCACACGGGCCTTTAACATTTCCGCCTCCATCGGAAATGCAGCCGCCGCAGCCGGGATTCGAACCCGTAACCTGCGGGTCCGCAGCCGAGTACCTTAGCCACTAGACCAGAGCGGCGGGGCGTGCTAGATGATGGCGGACGCATACCAGCGGAAGACGGAAACTGACGTCACGCGAGTGTACATGAAGTATATAAAGCAAATCAAAAAACAGTAGGCGTGCTGAAGGGAGAGAGCAAGAGAAAAGGGAATAGGGGTAGGAATAAAAAAAAAAGCAAAAAAGGAAACTAGAAAAGAGAGCAAGGAAAGGAATAAATACAGACAATTAAATAGACAGAAAACTGCACACATCATTCAGATTTGGCGCCACTAAAGCAAGCTGTCCCCCTACTTTTTTTTAAATTGTCCACTCCTGCGCCGGTTTTCTTTTTTTTTTTTAGAAGACGGATTCCCGACTAGCCCAGTCTCAAACCTTGTCATCCCTTTTCCCCCGTCACCCCCAAAAATTATCAAAGTGGGACTCGCTCAAGTGTAAGGCCTTTTTTTTTCTTGTAAATAAAAAAAAAACCTTTTTTTAATTAGTACCTTGGTTGGTGTCACTCCGATTAAATTATAGGTTCCTTTCGTACGAAAGAGAATCCGGTCAAATCTACATTATTAAAAAGAATCTACAGCGACGTTTACGCAACCTCTGAAAGCCAGCGGTACAACGTTTTTTAGAGGTCCACCTATAAATACTGTAGTCTAAAGGTGGTGTTGGCCACGCGCCGCTTTTGTGAATATTACCACACAAGCCAGGTGTGCGACAGTTCGAAAAAATAGCGGTTGAAATAAAGTAAATTAAAGAACGAAAGTAAACTTGCGTATTTAGTGCTCCAATATTTATCAACCCCCCCACCCCTCCAACGGGCGGCACCGCAGAAACAGATGCCGCGACCTTCGTGCGCCACCTGCGAAGGCAGGCGGGAGTGTGGCGATGGGAGACGCCGATAAGGCTCACAACAAACTGCATACGGCTCGCACTGTTCGGGCCGGCAAGCTCGCGGTAACCAGGTGGTCGACATCACAGCAACTGACACTCTGTTCCTTTCGCACTGTTTCTTGCCGTTGCGGTAAAATTCATCACCAACATCATCACCTGACCACGCCCATTGCCCGTCAAAGGCCTCTGTCATGTTCCGCCAGTCAAGTAGTACTTGCTACTGCCACTTGATGTCTGCAAACTTCGTAATCTCATCTGCCCGCCTAACTATCTGTCTCCCCCTTACCCGCCTGCCTTCTCTTGAAATCCTATCCTGTCTGCGCGCTACGTGTCCTGCCCATTTCCGCTTCTCCACTTCGAAAATGCATGAGGTCCCTAACGTCCGTTTGTTCCCTGATATACTCCTCTCGCTCGCTAGATTCCGTGCCAACCGGTTGTGCCCTCGCGATCTCCGACGACAGCGCAGCTCTGGCCGACTGGGCTGGTCCTACGCCAACTCCTGACGCCGGTCCCCGACGACGACGACAGCGTAGGCCATCTCCTGACGCCGACAAGAGTTCTCGCCAGTGGTGCCCCGTCCTCGGACTCCTGCAACCGTGTCCATCTTTCCTGTATTCTCCTGACTTCCATCGCTGCCTGCCCCTCCGCCTCGATCTCTCCTTCCTCTCTCTCTATCCTTTACCTTTTAATCCCTTTTATACCCCCCTCCCCCGTGAGCTACTGTTGAGGTGTCCTCCCCCTGAGTGACAGTTACGGGGCTCACTTTTTTCTTATAAAATCACTTCCCCCTGATATACTACGCTCTCTTCTTGTCCCCGTGGGTTACGCATTTTCCGTTCCATTGCGGTAACACTATAGTTCCTTACAGAAACTCTCTCGGTCCACTGCGGTGGATCAGTGGCTGCTGCTGACCCGAAGGTCCTGTGTTCGATTCCGGCAGCGGCAGTCGCGTTTTCGATGTGGGCGAAACGGTAAATACTTTGCAATGTTATTGCACGATAAGGAACACCAGATGGTCGAAACTTCCGGTGCACTCCACTACGGCGTTCCTCATGATGATGTCGTGGTATTGGGACGTAAAATCCCACATTTTCGTATTATTATTATTATTATTATTATTATTATTATTATTATTATTATTATAAAAACTCTAGCACAGAGTATGCTCTGTAAACTCGCGGACTTCTCTAATCTCGATGTCTGCAGTTTCAAGCCGTATGTTCGTACTTTTCTTCTTTCTTTTTTGCAGTTTTCTGAGCATGGTAAAGCAACAACAGATCGGCGAGATTACAGTCACTGCCAATGGGTGCGATCATTCATTGTAATAAGGTGCGCAAAGCGGGAGGCTTCGATCTTTACTCGTAATCTGCATCCCATACTTGATGACCGATTGCAGCTAATCGTCCATATACCGATCACGGCGCACTTTTACGGTTATTCATACAGACACTTTGGAAAACGGCTCTCTCCATGGGCGTCATATTCCTTTCTGGGCTGCGGAACTTGGCACGAACCCCTCAAAATTCGAACCCAACAGAAACCGATGTTCGTACCCCTGTAACCTCCTCAATATAGCACGTATTCGCGAAATTCTTGCAGCAGCAGGTTCACAAAGCAAAAGTGCACGTATTTCTTTTTAGAACGATTTCTGGACTCCGGAGTTGTTTACAGACCCTTTACAATGCGGGAGTTCGCGCGGCAGGCCATCTTGATTGTTAATGTTTTTTTCGCTGTTCGATGTAAGCGCATCTCGTTTCTTGTTTATCCCCTTAGTTTTTTTTCTGTTTTTTTTTTAACCGTTCCGATTGATGATTGATATGTGGGGCTTAACGTCCCAAAACCACTATACGATTACGAGAGACGCCGTAGTGCAGGGCTCCGGAAATTTCGACTACCTGAAGGGGTTATTTAACGTGCACCCAAAACACACGGGCCTACAGCATTTTCGCCTCCGTCGAAAATGCAGCCGCCGCAGCCGGGATTCGATCCCGTGACCTGCGGGTCAGTAGCCGAGTTATAGCCACTAGACCACCGCGGCGGAGCTGTTGTAACTGTTCCCACATATAACCACTTTTACGACGTTTTCAGATTAATAATAATAATAATATTCAGTTTGAAATCAAGCATTTGTCTTGTGTGTTTGCTTTTCGTGGTCGAGTTCTTCAGGCGCTGTTTAGCTTATGCATGGTTACCTCTCACCACACGTAAACGAAGCAGGAAACCGTGCAGAACTTCGGAATGATCGGTCACCTGCGGCCTGCCGTGCGGCTGCAGCCGCACAGCGAGTTGACCGAAGGCAGGTGAAGTCGGTTGCGCGCAGTAAATCTTGAGAAACGATCGTAGGAAAGAGGGTCTGCTTTTATCGCATTTAAAAGAGAGCCCGCCCCGAAACGGGGGCCCTTTCTTCTTGCATTCAAGCACGGAATTCCGAGCAGGCAGCAGCCTCAAGGCCGCCGTGTTTACGCTGCCGCGTAGAGCACGGCGAGAGAGAGAGAGAGGGGCAAGGCGCGCGGACGTTTCGGAGAACGGAGAGCGATCTCATCTCGGCGCAGAAAGCTGTTCCGCCCCGCCTTCAGGGAGAAAAAATAAGCGTCGAGAGTTTTTAAGAGACGACGCGAATTCCTACGGTCGGGAAAAGTGGTAGGCGCGCGGCAAACACCTAAAAACGAGCGAAGACACCGGCGACCGCAACACGCGCTCGATATTTCAATGCACGTACTACGCGCTCGCTCGCTGGGCGTCTGCGATTTAGCCAGACATTTCTCGGGCGTCGCAGTCGCGCTGACATCATAATACCACGCAACGATTCTTTCAACGATTTTTTCAACGATTCTTTTTTAAGCAGTGCCACACTTTGCGCCCATAAGGAATGGCACACTTTCGGCTTCGGCTCGTCCCGAGATGCGTGCTTGTGTATTCCTCCCCTGCTTCAATTAATTCAGAAGTGACTTTGCTATGCCCGAGAGCAATCGATCAGGAAAGCCTGCTTCCTTTAGTCTGTTAACCTCGTTACCAAAACTGCTCTTGACCTGGCGATGACAGGACCTTGAAAATGATGCCATCATGCATGCTTTCGCAATTCTTCACTTAGGAAACTTGGAGTGCGCTCAACTAAAAGGTAAGAAGGCTTTCAGGGAGCGGGGAGCGTATTCCCAGCAAACGTGTTCTGACAGAAACAAAGCTCTAGTTCTAAAAATCTAAGTTTGTTGTTATTCTCAGGGAACTCCGTCATCAGCTTTAGGTTAGTCATGTTCTCAGAAAACATACTAAAAATGCTATCGGCACGATGCTGTGTGTCACATTGTTCTGCACTATAAATGACTACAAGATCATCAACATAGCAGGGTGCACATTAACAGTATGTGTCTGTGTGTCACACTGTTCTGCACTATAAATGACTACAAGATCATCAACACAGCGGGGTGCACCTCAACAGTATGTGTCTCAGCAAGCCTCGCTTGTATGCCTTTGTCGTAACGAGGTAGTGAAATATCACTGAGGACTGGAGCAGTACATGATCTAATACACCAACCCTGTCTTTGAATGCATACCACTGAATGTACCAATCTGCGCTCCGTCCTATCTGCGTTCACTCTGAAACGTGTTCCCTGCGCACTAAGAAGGTACATTTCTTTCAAAAAATGCCATGAAAGCTTCCAAAGTGAGAAACATTGGACGACACCAGAACAAAATAAACAGAATGTCGGGGAGCTTAAATAATGGGTGTCCCATCGGCTACCCTACGCCTGGGGATGAGAGAGAGCGAGATGAAAATAGAGAACGTAAACGTTCGATCATTTCGCGCGCGCCACGCCGGGATCAATCAATAAGGTGTACGCACAGATCAGCCGTCCTCGACAAGCCCGGAGGTGTCATCTCTGCGATGCGCGCCGGCCGTGTTCTGGTAGAATATGCGCGGAACAATATACCGGTCATTACTTTTCCCGTGAGATCTGGATTATATTCAACCACACGGGATCTCTAAAGGTGCCCCCTAAATAGGATGATGCATCTGCCCTTCGCCCTCATCGATATGCGGTTGAAATCCACCGGGAAACTAACCACGTCGTCAAGACCACACGAGTGGTGCGTTTCTATAGCTTGTGTCCCCGTTTCTTCAACGTTCCCTCATTCCGTCGCTTTACATTACAGCCGCTAGGCCACACCGAAGGATGGCAGGCCGATTCGATCACACGAATAGCAGCACGATCGCGAATGAAAGAACCCGCAGGGCCTCTTGTGCATTCCCCTAAGATGACTCGAAGACGCAAGCCGCATTCCTTGTTTTATCAGTCGATGTGCGCAAGGGAGCCGGGTACAACACGAGCCGTGGCCTCGCGTGTCGCCAAGTGACGCATTCATTTCCTTTTCGTCTTCAGAACGCGCGCTCTCCGGTTTCGTTCGCCGGCCAATGGAAAATGGGGGCTACAACAGCATCACGTGGCTTCAAGTGACACAAACGACGACGTCCCGGAAGAATTTGTGACGTCACGAGACGTCACAAAACTTCTGCTCCACGTGACGTCACTATGACATCATCACGGGATGATTTTTTTTTTACATCACTCATGCCCCAACGACGCGCGACGGTCGAGCGACGACGGTATAAAATTTCTTGTTCAAATGAGCATCCAAGGCTTACCCCCGTATTCACAAACGCTCCTCGACTCGACTTTCACCCTTGAATTGACAGAGTCGAGCACTGCGCCACCGCTCGGCTGAAAATGACGCTGCGCTACTCACGAATCGCAGCAGATTATCGCTGTTATGCGGTGACTTGCCGTGCCTATAGAGACGGCGCTCCCATCGGCTTTCTCAAGTGAAGGTGAAGCGATGAGTGAAGGGACGTTCTATAGAACACGGGGCTTAATGTTCAGCCGCAGACATGATCCGACGAGTGGCGATCTTGGCGGCCGCCAACTCGGGGACACCGAACAACAAGGGCACCCGCGTGTCACACACAGACGGTCTCGCGTAGACGAGTCCGGCCAACGTGTGGGGCAACTTTCGCCCGGCGGTGACGTCACGCACGAGCGAGCGAAGGTGGCGCCACCCCCCGGAGCGGGCGCGGATACACCGGCAGGGCCGGAGCTCAGGTGCGGCGTCGGTGAATGCCTTGTCACGCACGTCATTCACCTGCTGCGAGGCGCGCAAGTGCAGCACACCTCGGGAGGTGGGTGACTGTCTATACGGCAGCCAGATGGCGCTGTTGCTGTCCTCCTTTAATACTTCGCTTCGTTGTGCGATCGTCTGCTTCGCGTTCACTTCTGCTCGGCGCTCAGGAGTAACTGTTTCACGGGGAACGGCTGCACTTCACGTAAGAGCAAGAGCTTCCTCGTGCATCAGTGATACGTCAGTCTCCTCGCAAAGCAGAGAGCAGGTTCTTAGTTCAAGGTTGTGGTGGTTTGCACTCGGCGTGTGCCTATCTTTCTGCGCATATCCGTGCCTACAAGTTTTGACGCATAATACGATCAGTAAACAGTCAAAAGTCTGCTCTACCCATCGACATTTTCGCTCGTTCTATCACCGCGCAAAAACAGTCATACTTGTGTGGCCTGTGCAGGATCGCTGCATGTATACCACAAAATCGTCTATGCCACCTGTGTTATTTTCCAAAAGGGAAAAGAACTATGGGAAACAAACGGCAGCCAAACAGGCACACCTTCAGACAATTCGGAAGAGCTTAAGCGCGTGTGCATATAGAGAGGGAGGAAGGGATTACGTAAGCGCTCATTGTGCGTCATCGTATTCCTCCGTTTGTCCCGTCCTATGCGCAACACTAATTTCACACACTGAATTTACACTAAACCAACGACTTATCAGCAGAAAAAAAAAACGCGGTCATCGCACTTCTGAGAGTGATTTCGCGATTTTTCCACCGTATTACTTCTGGTTGAACGAATATCATAACAGCCCAACAGACAGGGAATGACGCACAAGTCCTTTGCCTTCTGCTCTGTTCTTACACTCATTACGCCCTTACCAACATTGCCCAAGTTTCTACCCTCTATTGCTTCTCAATACCCTGTTCTGGTTACCCTGTTATCGCTTGTCGCAACTGCGGTTGTGTTCCAATTCTTAGACAGCACGTAGACAGTCTACGAAGACTGCTTATAGAAGACTGCACCGAGCCAATGCTGTCCGAGAATCGGAACACGTTTAGACAGCTTCTACGTGACGATGCGCCACATCGCGTCGAGAAGAAAAAGCTAAAAGAAACAAACGTAACAGTTGCAATTTCTGGCTTATTTCATGTTGAAATCATAAACAAATAAACTTTACTCACATTGAACGTCTGGGAAAGCGTCTGCTTGTGTGCAGACGGCCATTCTGGCGAGATTCGATCTATCTGAGCGATTCGCTGAGCCGCCATCTTGTTTAGACAGCAAAGTAGCCTGCATCGTGTTTGTCTACGATGAGGTCTTCTCTGAGCTGTCTACTTTGCCGGCTACGTGAGAATTGGAATGGGACTTAAGATGGCCGCCGTCCATTTAGCTGTCTATTTAGCCGTCTACAGTGAGTATTGGAACACAGCCTGCGCGACATCGAAGACAGCGAACAATACGCTAAACAGCACATGCGCCGTGTATCTGGGCAGGTTCCTAACGAGCGCGCCCTGTAGTTTTCCGATAAGACAAGACGGTCGAAGCGGAACAGGCATTGTTCTACGCTGTTATTACGCGCGCAGTCACCAAGCAGCTGCACGCGTTCGGTTTCCAAGCGCGGGAGAACGATGCCCGTCGTAAAAGTACGCGGGTGTGATTCATGCCTTACTGTGAACATAATGAGCCTACGATAAAAGAAGAATGCAATTCAGCGTTAGACACCGAAATCTACATTGTGGGCATTTATAAGACGCTTTTACATCGTCTGTACATAACCACCATCCCATAGTGTTCATCGTTTGTGGGGACATCTCGTGAGTCTGTTCTGTGCCTTAGATGTGATCTGACTGCTTTTGGTCACGTCTTCCAGGCCTGATGAAGCCGTGCAAAGCACAACATCGCACTATGTATATATTAAGAAAGCAAGTGGGCCCACGTACAAGAGATCAATAATTTTATGCGTAAACCTATTGCTTAACCACATGCCGGGGAGGACTATGGTTCCCTGGGATGTCGTTGACATGCGTGACCACCTGCTCCCTCCCCCCCCTCTCCCCCCCCAAAAAAAAGCAACGCTGTGAAGTCAGCTTGTATGCCCCCGTGCAACAGCCCCGACAGGAGGTAAACCTTTTATCTGTTGACAAGGTCTCTACATTAACGAGGCGGCACAAATAGCCAGAACTGAGTGGTCCGGACGCCGATTCCCGTAAGAAATATTCGACGATCCTATAGAGAGAGAGAGAGTCTGACTAGAGAGAGAGAGAGAGTCGGCAGCTACGACGGATGATTGTGTCGACAGGAGGTCTTGCTTCACCGGAGAACAATACGCAAAAGTAAACACGCGAACCAAATACGAAAGGGGTTAAGAAAGAAAAAAAAATCACATCATATGCACGGAGTGAATGATGAGTGGGGCGAAGCGCTGGAGGGTTTCATCGCTAAACCGTCAACCATCCGCTAATATCGCCCACTACATCATCAAAGACGTGACAAACACTGTACATATTTCATACAACATTATTATTCGTAAGCGCTAGCTATATGTTGCTTCCGTTCTCCCTTCATTATACCAACTTAATGGTCACCGAAGTGGTGGATCGGTGATGGGGCGTAGTAGGATTTTTATTTATTATTATTTATTTATTTAATACTGTAAACCTTTCTCAGGCTCATACAGGATGTTTGCAAAGACGATCGAGTGGGCAGCTGGCAAAGGTAGAACTAAAGGCGGTCACGTACATACATACAAGGGATGGACAGAACCACGCCTTCAGGAGCTTCGCCCCTAAATCGACCATTGCACGCAATTTAAGGAAGGCTAACACGATTGCTCCATTAAACCAGGCCGTTTTCATGTACGCGCGTGAAACAGCTCCACGATCAGTGTGGTATGCAGGCGAACGCGATACACAAAATAACACGTTTTGCGCAGGCTGATGATTCATATGTGGGGTTTAACGTCCCAAAACCACCATATGATTATGAGAGACGCCGTAGTGGAGGGCTCCGGAAATTTCGACCACCTGGGGTTCTTTAACGTGCACCCAAATCTGAGCACACGGGCCTACAATATTTCAGCCTCCATCGGAAATAGCAGCCGCCGCAGCCGGGATTCGATCCCGCCACGAGCGGATCAGCAGCCGAGTACCTTAGAAACTATACCATCAAGGCGTGGTTTCGCGCTGGCTGTAAACTTCTGACGTGTGCAATTATAACGAGCAGCAAAAGTGCACGTTACGAGAAAATTAGCGCTGTGTATGCGTGTGCTGCTCTTCTCTTTATATGTGCCTTAATGTTTCCGTGTCCTTTACGCATTACAAGGAAACCTAAAGAAGATGTGCTACCAACAAGCCCCCATCGCATCTCTGGGTGAACTTTACCTCTTTCGCGTTCGCATTGTTGGCGCTGCCTTCAATGGTTATATCGTACAGACTGGACCATGCAGAGCACCTTCTGAAAAAAATACACGCATCGTGCCAGTGTACACAGCGCCGGAACTTCTGGCAGTGGCGGTCGCATTTCGACGGGAGGGAAATATTCGGGCCCATGCACTGTGCGATTCCAGTGCACATTAAAGAGCACCAGATGGAAGAGGAGAGCAAAAAAAAAAAAAAGACTATTTTAAGGGTGTGTCCCTCCCAAAAACAAGGAGCTCCCCCCCCCTCCTTCCCTATAAAAACATTTCTGGCTACACCTCTGTTCTGGACTGCGGTGAAGCTCTTTAGAGAACGGCACCTATTCAACCATTTCCTCCCCCTCACCGCAAGCACTACACAACGTATATTACTTCTCCGTGAATGCAAAAAAAAGAAAAAAAAAGGGGGGGGGGCGCAGTACCGAACAGGGACTAGAGAAGACAAACAACCCAGGCGCACTCTTCTCTTCTCCAGTGCCGGTTCCGCACTGCGCCCCACTTTTTTGCATTCACAATAATGAACCGTTACCAACCAGCGCAAATGGCTGTTTGGCTACCCGTACAAAAGCTTCGTGCAAAGAGATCCCGGAGCTCTTCTGGCGCAGCGAAGCGGCCGACGCCACGTTGCTCCGCCGGCCTCCGCCGCCCCTCCGGGACGAGTTCTGAGAAACGCCTGCCCGTCGCCCGCGACTGCGAGAGAGGGACTAGTGAGGGCAGCAGCAGCCGGCCTGCAATCGGATACCGCCAGCTTCCGCCGCGCGCGGCAATATCGTCGCGTGGTGCTTTCGCGTTCACCGGCGGCGGCAGCCTTCCGCGCCAACGTTGCGGGCGACGACGCCGAATGACGGCACGCATGGCTGCACGCCTTTCCGCTCGCGCGCCCCGACTAACTCCTCCAGGAATTCGCGAAGCCGATCGTCGGTGGTACGCGACGACGCTGCCCAAATGCCGGACGAAAGGGATCAATTAAAACGGAAGGTCCTCGACTCCGCACTGTGGACCTCGCAACCGAGCCGTATCACCGGACTCTCTAGTGCGCCCTGTAAAATAATAATAATAATAATAATAATAATAATAATAATAATAATAATAATAATAATAATAATAATAATACGTTTATTTCATCATCATTGTGTACATGATGACAGGGGCCCGCAGTAAAAGCTGCAAAATCCGAGGATCGTTCCAATGAAAACTAAAAAAAAAACAGCTTGACTGAGCTGCTGACCCCTAACTTGGCGAACAGCAAGGATTCAAGAATAAAAAAAAGCACAACCAAATGTGCATAACATAACAGAAAAAGAAAAATGAAAGACACAATACAAGGAAGTACACTTTTAAGGCACAGAAATCGCGAGCAAACAGATAACAGGAATTATGAAAGAAAAAAATGATAACAACTCTTTATTTGTCAATGTTTCAAGGGGTGCGTTTTTAGCTGCGAAGCTATTGAGCAGTCGCGGAAGCTGGTTTTGCAGGGTTTGCGTGCCGTAAGTAACAACCCCCGAAACAACCCTAACAAAACAACCGCAACAACCCCCGAAAATACAAAGAACGAACACGAAAGAACGCGAATCTTTAAGTGCTCCTTTTCTTTTGACAGACATGACATTAATTTGAGTTAAGAGACAAGAATGTCAATAACATGTCATACTGTCATAAACAACCCCCGAAAATACAAAGAACGAACACGAAAGAACGGGAATACTAAGTGCTCCTTTTCTTTTGACAGAGACGACATCAACTTAAGTTACAAGACAAGAAAGTTGATGACATGTCATACGGTCATCTTTAATAATATGTGAGGTTTCACGTCCAAAAACCACATATGATTGTGAAGGACGCCGTAGGAGAGGGATCCGGAGATTTCGGCCATCTGGTGTTCTTTTAAAATGCACTGACATCCTACAGTACATGGCCTCCACCATTTCGCTTCAATCAAAATGCGGCCATGGTCAAGCCCGCGACCTACGTACGGGTCAGCAGCCGAGAACCCTAGCCACTGAGTCCACCAAGGCGGACGTCTTATTTCTCCGCTGGCGTTTCCCGTTTTTTTTTTTTTTTTTTTTTTTTGCGGTACGATTCACGACCCCAACAGTCCGCTCAAGTCGATATAGGACAACAGCGCGTGACCCGAGTTGTGATCTCATAACAGCTCTCGCCGTAAAACGCGACATCGTACCTCTACATTCCCCCCTTTACAATGCAGTAACCACAGCAACGCACGCGCAAAGGCGACCACGTGACTATAAAAAAATGTTTTCGATCAATCAAGCGACGCTGTTTCGGACTCGCTAGTACCCGGCCGTTACCGGTTTACAGATGAGTTATAACGCGCAAAAGCTGCAGCATCACGCAACACGCGCGTGATAACTGCACACAAAGCACACGCGGCCACTGCACAACATATACACGCTATATACGCCACCTTATGTGTACATACACAATCCAAAAGACAACGGGGGCGGTAAGTTTGCGCTCCCTTCCCTGCAAAAGCAGGCGAGCGAGCCATTAGGCAAGCCCACCTGTTCTGAACGCGCGTGATGGGAGTTGCGGATGGCAAAGGCGCCACGTATACGCTGTCGGAAAAGTCAGTGAAGTCCGCGATCATCAGCGACGGAGGCCCCTGTGTTAACTTTGAGTGCACCATATAAACGGCGCAGGTCTTTGCGTGATGGTAACCAAGAGACGAGAAAACACATAGGATCATTTACACTGGGGCGACAGACAAAGCTCGCACAACCACTCTTTGCGCCAGCGTTACTGGAATAGTTTATTAACTAGTAACGTTGCATTGCACCAGACGGCATGAATGCCTGTGTGGCCCGTTTACCTGGGGCATTTGGTTGGTTCATATACTTTTGCTATCGAAGAACGGCGCACGAAACGAGGCTGCAAAGAGAAGCGACATGAAGCCCGTTATGCGCGGACAAAAGCGCAAAGAAATGCTTAATCGTGCCGTTGGCGTTCTGATCAAGAAAATAATTTTTAACTTTACGGATAGTAATGCTCGATTCTAAGATTGTGAACTGCGCCCATGTTATATATTCACGCTTAGAGTTGTGAAATGTTGTTTTCTGCGGCGATATACATAGCTTATAGTCGTTTCGCATTTTCACACTCTGTTTGACAAGTCCCTCCGTCACTCCAATGCGATGCGCAATGGAGCAAGAGCGTACGTGGAGGCGCGTTGACAACTTGTTGAACTTATTCTGGGTAGTATTACAGAAAATAGGTAAACATCTCTTTCATGGTCAACTAAACATGCGGTTGCACATAAACTCGTGTGGCAGCTGATTATGGGGGTATACACTCCGCAGTGAAGTGCTCCGCAAATTTCGACCAGCTGGTGTTCTCTGACGTGCACAGACATGGCACAGTATACACAGGCATCTACCATTTCGCGTACACATCGAAAGGCGACCACCACGGCCAGGTTCGAACCAGCGACCTTGGGGTTAGCAGCCGAGCACCTTGACCACGGTGGACACTTGCGCCGCTCTTCAAATCTTCAAATGTCACAAGTTTCTCATAAGGGCGAATTCATCCAGCGGACCCCATAGACTTCACATCACGCGTTGGACAACACTCGATGGCAGAGAGGCAGCGTCGGCACCAAGGAGGATTAAAGAAAAATTGCCGGAGTGGAAGCTCCCGCAACACCTTGCCAGCAGAGGTGAAGCCAGCTTTTGCCACTGCCAAGATGGCGGAAACGTGCTCTTTTATGATAGTGCCCACTTGAAAATAAAGTGGCTTTGATATGTTACGTAAATGCTACGTTAGTTCTACATTAAAAGATAGTTGTTTCCGACGAAATAACACACAGAAACGAGTATGGACGACTGAATCTTCAAAGAACTTTGCCTCCAGTTAGAGGCTCACTAAGGAAAACTAGTAACTGTAACACGCACTTGGAGCACTATGTGACCCGAAAAGGTTCCCACATTAAACTCGTTGGGCGTGCGAGCGAAACGCTTCGTTTTCAATCAGTGAACGGCGATACGTTATCATGCCCCTAGTAAGATGGCCGCCATCTCGCCAGAGGAACGGCTTCACTTCTTCTGCGCAATCATTTCCACTCCAGCAATTTTTTTTCAATCCTTCTTGGTCGGCACTCACTTCTGTCACACAGCACGATCCGACGCGCCGATTCGGCTCGGCCGAGTAGTAGCGGTCTCGGGTGGTGGTTGTCGTCATCGAAAAGAAAAAGAGCAAACACTCCTATCTGTCTACTCAGATAACGGAGGCAGGACCTGCTGGGAGGGCGTAAACCACTCGGCGTTATCGCGCCACAAGAGGACGCTGCGGCCGCCCCTCGCGCGCGTGCGATCACCACGACTGGGTCGGCGAACGAAGCGGCGGGTGATGGAATAAACACCGTCGCCGCACCTATCTTCGCATGTGACAAGCGACAGCCACGTGTACGATCGCAGATTTTTGGATCACACAAAAAAGAAAAAGAATAACTTTACACTATACCTTGGGGTTATCTTATCACACAACTTACATTGGTCGCGGCATTATGGAATACATCACATCCAAAGCACTGAAAAAATTTAGGTTGCCTGCGTCGTACGTCATGTAAATCTGCGAAATGCACCAAGTTACTGTTGCATAAAACGCTCATACGCCCTATACTAGAATATGCTTCATGTGTCTGGAACCCGTATATAACATGCGACGTCAACAAAATTGAATCTGTTCAAAGGAAGGCCGTTCGTTTCATTTGCCATCGCTACGATCATGACTTTTCACCTTCATCAGCAATAACTTCCTTGAAACTCCCTCCCCAATCCACCAGACGGGATACAGATTCTTTGAAGCTATTGCATTCATTTCTTCACTCATCTTGTCGACTATCTTCAGATGATTGCATCTCATGTGCTGATACTCTTTCAACTAGACGTTACCACAGCCTCAACTTAAAGCCTTTCTTTACGCACACGAACATTTTCAAGAACAGTTTTTTTCCTAGTTATTGAAATGTGGAATGACTTACCCGGTAGTATTCGTGAATTATCGTTGTCGAAATTTGTAGACGCACTGTTATAATAAATCATTTTTTTATGTCAACCTAGTAACCAGTGCATTTTGTTCATGTAAACATACCCCACTCCTGCAATAGGCCTGTATTGGGCTGCAGTATTTGAAAATAAATAAATAAATAAATAAATATAGTGGCGCCATAAGCGAAGGATTTGCGGAGCTCGGCAGAAAGCTTCTCTCCATTTCCTCTTTTCTCTCTTCCTACCTTTCTCTCTTTTTCGGTTTCTTCCGTAGTCCTGTCCTTATTTCCGTTCATTTTTCTACTTTTATTCGCACACACTTCCTTTTTCTCCCTTTACATTTCTCGCTAGCTTCCTCTTTCTTCAACTATTGTACGTGGTTTGTGTTGTCACGTTTTCTCACAGACGTAGTATATTAAAGTCCACACTTTATATCGTAATCAAGGCGCGAGTGTGCGCTCAATATGCGACGGTTAACTATATGCTACCCGAGGTTTTACCCGCCTGGTCAGGCGCGTAGCCAGATATTTTTCTTTACGGGGGGGGGGGGGGCACCACCTTGATTTCGGGAGGAGCACCCCCTTGAAATGGCCATTTTTCGCTCTCTGTGCCGTGGCGAAAAACAATTGGGGGTTGGGGGGGGGGGGGGGGGGGGGGGCTCGTGCCCGGTGTGCCACCCTCCGGCTACGCCCCTGCGCGTTATAAACCGAGCGACGGCATACGACAGACGGGCCCCCTAAAGTTTTTCGCACTGTTGCGGATCTCGGCGCTGTTCTCCAGTTGTTGCTGATCTCAGCACTGTTTACCAGTTGTTGCGGACCGGGGTCTGCCCGGTCTTTTGTGGTAGCGCGGTGTAGCTTCGGGTTGAGGAAACGAACGCTGACAAGATGAGGATACGAAAAACAAACAGGTTTATGACACTATATATTTACACTTATTTACTGCATGAGGTTTGGAGTTCACTAACCACGAGTGTGGTGGTTGAACCGTTACATGGTTCATAGCGATGTCCCGCACTCTGCGGCGTCGTTATAAGCCCTGTCGGGCTCCTCCTTCTTGAGTGGAACACCAATCACACACACACAACAGGCGAGGGGTACGAGCATGCACGGCCCACGTGAACATCCAATATTGAGTCGTGATCACTGCATGCACTACAAGGTATACCTCCAGTGGGGCTCTTCGTCGTCGTGTGTGTGCGGCTGTTCGAGGGGTCCCAAGCTCCTGACAGGAGACATCAAACGGTCTGCCGATCTGTTCGCTCAATTAGCAAGGCAATTTGTGGCGGCGGCCGCGGTTTCTTCCAAGGAAGACGCTGTCTTTGTTGTCTTCTCTGGAACGCCTTATACGGCGTCGTGGCGACACGACGTCTTATCCTCCTGCTAGCAGGGACAATAGCTGGCGGGCATAGGCAGCCGGCCAGTCGGCTACTTGTTTGAGGATTGAAAGAGCGCCGCTCCCCCGTCAGCTCTGGACGCTGGTTCCGAGAGAACTGGGGTTCCAGGCGTGGGAGCGCTCCCCGGCTACGCTTCTCAGCGACAGCATATGGCGCCTACTGACGACGGTCATAACAGCACTTACAAGCACGCCGAGAAAACTGCGCGGCTTGCCCCTCCAGCACTCGTCAGTGCGACAGAGAGACGGCGGAGCACTGCGGTGCCTTCTACTCGCAGACGTCGGCGTCTAAGGCAGACAAAAGAAACGGGGACGTCCCAGCAAAAGCTCCAAACCAAGCTTGTCACCATGGCCATCGTCAGCTTATTTTACGTATACCGCAAAACGGAGGCCTTTCTAAGACTCAAACACACAACGAAGGGCCATCCAGCGGCTTGAGGAGGCCCTGGCAAAGCAGACGAGAAAGGGAACCGACACCCCGGACAACGGGAGCGGAGGAGCCCGAGTATCCAACGCCTAGCCAGAGCACAACGTCCTCAAGATCTAGGGCCTGGGACTATAGGACTATTAGCCATAGTCTTTAGATAGGAAATACCCGCGCCCTGCGCGGCCGGGGACTTCCCGCACGCCGGATGCGTGAAAAATGTTGTTTCTCTCTCTCTTTCTAAATGGATCTACAGTTTGCCAATACTCGCAGCGGCGCGGGCCGATCACAATTGCCGCAAGCGATTTCATCGATTTGATCACAACACGTGGTCTTTTAACAAAACGGTAAAGGGCGGGATATTTGGCTGTGACGCGTTAAAACGAAACATTTTTCTCTTTTTTTTTTCCCCAACAAGTACAGATGCTCGCAACAGCGAAGTATCACGTCCCAAACTGGTACCATCCAAACTGGTGCCAAAAAGGCCACTGAAGGAGATAATAGACATTGTATATAGATGCGATCTGGCGAGCTACATACTATAGAACTTATACCCGTGCCACACGGGCAGAAAAAATGGCATTTACCCCCGAATGCCTTCAGATTTATTGCCATTCGCGCGGTGCCACACGGGCGAACAAAATGGCATTCATCCGAATGCCATTCGAATGCCATTCGCCGCCAACTGCCTTCGCCAGAACTCAGTTGACTGAGAAATGCCTACTCTCGACGACACAGCTCGCGAAGTGCGATTTACCTGAAAGTATATCATATTGAGCTAAAAATGAAATTTCCCGTCTTTTATTTGCACTGAAGTCTTAAAAAGGTGCTTTGAACGTTATACGAAGAAAATAAAGTATTGATAATGAAACGCTTGTCAATTTTAGTGTCTATTTACGCTGTGGATCTGACTAGTGTTGGCTTAGGTTGCTACAGTCGGCTGCAACGTTGTAAAACAAAGCAAGAAACTAAAAGTTAGGACAGCGTAATACGCTTATTTCTACATTTGATGGTTATCTGATGTGTATGAAGCTTGTAAATGCTTCTTAATTTTTTTATTGCTATTCACTCAATGCTCACTTGGAAGGTGCTGTGATCGACATCATAAAGTCAAATGTTATTCGCTTTGGACGTGTAGCAGCGCCGGCGAAACGAATGTCATTCGGGAACTGAAGGCTTTCGCCACCAAATGTCATTTTCTATGCCCGTGTGGCACGGGTATTAGGCTGCATGATCTCCACTCCCCCCCCCCCCCCCTAAAAAAAAACTGGCCACACGTGTCCTCAAATAAAACACTGTGTGTACAAGTGCATTGATGCGATAGGACAAACTAACGAGAAAACAACAACAAAACGGCAACGTCCCGCAGCGAAATCGCACCAGAGCACAGCGCCGGGGAATAAAGTAAATACGAGAGACGATCAATCACTGTTCGTATTCTCTCGCAATAGCTTACGCGTCGCTAATGAATGATATTTCGTCACGCCAGTTATAGTACAACGCTTGTGTGTAAAAAGGTGTGCGCGCATGCGGGTCATTCACGGCACCTTCCGACGATTCGCACCGGCATGCGTCGAGCTCAGACCCGGTATATACACCTTTTCGTCCTATCATCGCCAGGTAATCACGGCGAGCAACCATACGCGATTTGCAAGCGCGCTTCGGTAGCAACGAATAGGCTTTAACTGCAGTATGACAGGTTACTTACTATACGCTATATTTGCTGTAAATATTTTAAAGCTAGAATACTTATTATTTATTTTTTTTTCAGACGGCTCCACAGCCGAGCGACGGCACGCGCTGCCGGAGCCGATCCCGGAGGCCACTGTTCTCGTAGGGAAAATCTGCGTAGTTACACATTGGATCATAGGAGAGTAGAGAGAGAGAGAGATAAAGATGCAACGAAAGGCAGGGAAGTTAACCAGACGCACACCCGGTTTGCTACCCTGCACTGGGGAAGGGATGCAGGGGAGTAAAGAGGTTGCCGTGGGAGAGTAGCTGCTACCAGAGCGCACTATAGCTCAGGCCGACCTCTCTGCGCTCCAATAAATTAGATCATGGTAAGATACGAAGTTCGAGTTCCTGTGCGTGGCAAATCCGTGCAAATGTCGTAATGTTGCGAAAGACACGCGGTCTTTACGAGCAGGTGTGCCGGCACTCGGAAGCCTATCTATAACTGCCGCGAGTGTTTGTGCAGGTTACCACGAATGGCATTGTTTGTATCGGGATTGCCGCTTTCGTTTCGCCGATTTCGTTTATAACAAAAAACGAAATCGAGCTTTCGAAACAGCCCGTTTCGAGCGCGAGCGTTGTTGCGCAAGCGCGCGGTGGACGCCCGAAATCCGACGAATGTGTATAGAAACGGGAACGTGTCCTGCATCCATGGAGACTTCGCAGGGGGGCCCTTTTGTACCGAAAGCGCGTCCCATTTCGAGATGAAAAAAAAAGAGGCTACTGAGAGGATAGCTGAGCTTTCTATACATGGCATAGCATTTTCAATGCGCTTATAGCGAACGCGGTGGACATTTCATACATGCACACACGTACCCATACCTATAGTATACCTCCTTACACGGATGAACAATAATTTACAAAATGAAGTCTACACTAACTGTGTAGGGTTAAGAAGCAGCGGAGCTAGTCGATCTTTTTGGAGATTTAACGTGACCTTCTTGACTAATACTTCATAGGTCTTTCCTTGGCGCATACAGAGTCGTATCACAGCCTGTCACAGACCTGCAAGAATGTCCGCAAACTCCAGCGCCTGAAAGTAACGTGCAATGCTCGCAGTCACAACACCGCTACAGAGAGAGAGAGAGAGAGAGAGAGAGAGAGAGAGGTAAACAATTATAATCAAAAGCAAAGGTAAAGAGTCTCGGGGCCAAAGCATGACCCCGCTACGTTGCCGGCGTCTCTATAGTCCGGGACAGCGCTTGCATGATGAAGCCCCGACTCGCGCCCGTCTCAGAGTCCGTTTAGACTCTGGCGAGGGGCAGTTGAGGAGGGCAGTCTCTCATGCCTGTCAGGAAGGGGTAGAAGAAGTGGGCAGGTGGGGATCTTTTGCATATGCCCACACCACGATGAAGGTGTCACAGGTCTCCCCACGGTGGGGGCACCGTCCATCCGTGTTCGGGATGATCATTGCAGGACAGAGTGGAGTATCTGCAGGCGGCTTAAAGTTCGCTCATCCGCTTTACTCAGCCCGTTTGCAGGAGCCGGGAAAGAGCGATGAGTTTCACAATAATAAAATAACTTCTTCGAACCGCAGCAGCGGGGTATTGGCCTCCCGATTCGTAGAGCTCAGGTGAGGATCCCTAAAGGTAAGCGCGTTTGGGGCTTGTATCAGCGACAGCCCGTCTGAGGATATGATATGGCTAGCTAGCGCGCGCCTTTCGTCGCTTGACCGCCACGGCGGTCAAGCTCGGCGCGGCGGTTGAGCGGACTGTCTCATAGCGAATTCCATTGAGAGAACAAGAGTGGAGGCGCAGGGCACTGAGGAGTGGGGGGGCCGAGCACTGAGAGCAGGGCCACTCGACCTGCCACTGGAATGCGCCGTGCTCCCGGAGGGCCGCTGAGAAGGTGACGAGTAGGGAGACCACGTGACTGAAACATTCCAAGCCCCGGGCATATTCTTTGTGGGGCAGCAGCGAAATACGCGTGAAATCGGTCAGCCACACATTCTTCATTATCCTAATACCTAGTATGCTTGTGCAATGACTCATTCGGCAAACGTCCAGCTCTTCATCGTAGCCATCAGTACAAAACAGCAGTGTCAAACTGTAGACATGGTTGCTACCCTTGCCGCTACGCTCGCCGGCTGAAGAAAAAATATTCGGAGGCTGTGACGTTCAAGGATCACGTGACTCGTTGTACTGCGCCTACTTCGCTTTTTTTAGGCTGCAAACTGCTCCTGACTGCTCTCGGCGCAGCAAGAGCACTCTCGCTCTACCAAAGGACGACTGTGCTCCTGTACTTGTTCGACCACTGAAACACGCCGGCTCTGAAGAGAGCACTTTGAGCGTGTTTTCGAGTGCTCCTTGCTCTCCCGATGGAATTCGCCATCAGTCGGTGTGCGCGGCTGATAAGCAACGGCGCGGACCGGATTTGATGACACAACTATGGGCGGTTCAAAGGGACCACGACAGGGCCTATCTGACCCGACGTGGGAGCGGCCCGCTACGTGCTAGATCACGTCCCGACAGACCTAAATAAAGTTGTTTTTTCCATACGATAACCGACGCTTCGCCTCGAGCTTTCAATGGCCTCTAAACCACACTAAGTTTAGAGGCGACACAGTATAGTTTCTTTCTCGCCTTCACAATACTGTTGTCGATCGATCGATATGTGGGGTGGTTTAACGTCCCAAAACCACCATATGATTATGAGAGACGCCGTAGTGGAGGGCTCCGGAAATTTCGACCACCTGGGGTTCTTCAACGTGCACCCAAATCTGAGCACACGGGCCTACAACATTTCCGCCTCCATCGGAAATGCAGCCGCCGCAGCCGGGATACGAACCCGCGACCTGCGGGTCAGCAGCCGAGTACCTTAGCCACTAGACCACCGCGGCGGGGCCACAATACTGTTGTGGCTCTCGGTGCTTTTCACCAGTATTCGCTTTGGATCCCAGCGCTGATCACCAGTTATTGCGGATCGGGGGTCTACCCGGTCTTTTGTGGTAGCGTGCACGGTGTAAGTTCGGGTTAAGGAAACAAACGCTGACAAAAATGGGGATACGAAAAAACAAACAGGTTTATGGCACTATTTACAATTATTTACAGCATAGAAAAGTTAGAGGTTTCACAAACCACGAGCATGTTTCAGAGCTACGTCCCGCACTCTGCGGCGTCGTTTTAAGCCCTGTCAGGCTCCTCCTCCTTGATTGGAACGTCAATCACACACACACACACACACACGACACCGCCCCACAGGGCATAATTCAGTAGCACATGGTCCGCCGAATAGTTATTGCCCCTCTTGGCGCAATTCTCTGGGGATAGGGGAAATGGGGTTCCTTCCCGGAACAACTTGGCGGTTGGGTTGCTTCTTCCGCTTTTCCCAGGAAGGGCAGCCAAGGAGTAGATACTTGAATCGCGGAGACACGACCTGTCCGGTCAGCCTGCTTAGCTGGCCCGGAGGAATCGCTTGAAGGGACATTGGCTCACGGACCATCTTCTAATCCCTTTGTCGCTCCCCGCCGCTAGACGCTGGTTCCGAGAGAACCGGGGTTCCAGGCGTGGGAGCGCTGCCCGGCGGCGTTTCTCAGCGACATCATGGCGCCTACTGACGACGGTCATAACAATGCCCTTCCTGCAAGCGCCATCTCCTCCTCGCCACTTACTTCTTCAGAGAACACGCGGAATGCCTGCACTACGCGTTGCGCCAGTAAGAAACTCGCACTTTTGGACTACGCACTTCTGTCTCGTTGCGCAGTCGCAAACGCAGAAAACGAAGTGATATTAGTTTATCACGAGTAATGCACACAAGGCAGACCGGGTGGACCGAAGCAGAGTAAGCGACGATTCAGAACAGATAACTCTCGTATATCGACCAATGGAGAGCCTATTTCATCCCGACCTCGAGTGAACAAACAGCTGCACTGCAGGCGTCACGAATTGGGTGGCAACGTCGGAAGATGATCACGCCGCTCGCTTTTTTTTTTTTTTTGCATTTCCAGAGGTAGCTTTAGGGGCTTTTTAAGAGCTTCGCTTTTAAAAAAGACTGAGAAGATGCATTACGTCACGCAGATATCCTCAACAAGCGAACGCGTCTGTAAGTGTCGACCCCGTAACTTTACTACATACTGCGCCAAGATCAAGCAAGAAACAAGATTATGTATGGGGATTCGGTGCCCGGTTCTTTTTAAGCGAAGCACGCTTGTTCATTCGCGGGCCACGCATGATATCAAGAAATGAAAAGACAAAATGATTGATTTGATTGATTTGTGGGGTTTAACGTCCAAAAACCACCATATGATTATGAGAGACGCCGTAGTGGAGGGCTCCTGAAATTTCGACCACCTGGGGTTCTTTAACGTGCACCCAAATCTGAGCACACGGGCCTACAACATTTCCGCCTCCATCGGAAATGCAGCCGGGATTCGAACCCGCGACCTGCGGGTCAGCAGCCGAGTACCCTAGCCACTAGACCACCGCGACGGGGCGAAAAGACAAAATCGCGAGTACTGGAAAAGCAGGGCCTGCCGAGATGCGCAGCATAGTCACAGTCACAATTAACGAAAACCGGAGCAGCGGCCTTTCTGGAAAGAGCTTGTTGTAACTGAGGCAAGCTAGGTTGCAAGGTATGCCCAGCAAGGTGAGCGCTCAACTTCGCTTCGTACGGCGGGTGTTGGAAACGACAACGTGTTCGTGAGACCCGCCGCAACGAATTGCTCCGGAAATTTCGACCATCTGTTGTTGTTCAACGAGCGCTGACGTCGCAAATAGCACGCTGGCGTCAATCTACAGCATATTTCCTCCATCGAAATGCGACCGCCGAGGTACGCTTCGATGCAGCATAGATGAGAGCCTACAGCGGAAATCTAAACGCACCAAATATAGAGACGAACTGGAGAAACAATAATTACGACACGAAATCAAGATACGACTGATTGATTATCACGATACAACTAATTGATTACGACTGCGGCGGCTGCATTTCCGATGGAGGCGGAAATGTTGTAGGCCCGTGAGCTCAGATTTGTGTGCACGTTAAAGAACCCCAGGTGGTCGAAATTTCCGGAGCCCTCCACTACGGCGTCTCTCATAATCATATGGTGGTTTTGGGACGTTAAACCCCACAAATCAATCAATCAATCAACGACTGATTGATTACGAGGTACGCCGAAGTGATGGGCTCCGGGTCAATTGCGAGCACGTGGCGTTCTTTTAAACGAGCACCCAAATCAACGCGAACGAGACTCGGGACATTCTACCTCCCACCAAAAAATGCCGGTATACCGCGGCCGGGATTCGATCCCGCGACCTTAGGGCCAGCAATCGAGCATCACCACAGAACCACGGCGGGTTCAAGAGCGGAAACCTGAACTGCCACGTGCTAACAACAGGCCTAACAGTTCAGTATTCGCTGGAAACGTCCACTAAAATGTCAGTCATTTCAGCGCTTGAACGGGACGCAAAGAGCAGGCGACACCGAGACGCAGCGGTTGCAAGTGTAAAACGTCTCAGCTGAAAGCGTTCAGCGACCGCAAACGGCCTTTTGAAAGAAGTTGCACGAGTTCCATTTCAGTGACGCTGTCGCATCAGCTGCGCCTGTAATATTCCTTCAAAACAACAGCCGCGCACATCTGCTTCGATATGAACGGTCACGCCTGATAACCAATACGGGAATTTGTACAGTTCTTTATCTGAAGAAACGACAGTCTTCTTCAGGGCATGCAGCGTTTGCCTGTAGACGCTTTAGAGAAGCGATTGATTGATTGATTGATATGTGGGGTTTAACGTCCCAAAAGCACTATATGAGTATGAGTCCGGAGCCCTTCACTACGGCGTCTCTCATAATTATATGGTGGTTTTGGGACGTTAAGCCCCACATATCAATCAACCATATGAGTATGAGAGACGCCGTAGTGGAGGGCTACGGAAATTTCGATCACCTGGGGTTCTTTAACGTGCACCCAAATCTGAGCACACGGGCCTACAACATTTCCGCCTCCATCGGAAATGCAGCCGCCCCAGCCGGGATTTGAACCCGCGACCTGCGGGTCAGCAGCCGAGTACCTTAGTCACTAGACCACCGCGGCGGGGCGCTTTGGAGAAGTGAGCTGGTGCGTATTGAGTATACAGGCGTGACTAATTAGCGCAAAAAAAAAAAAAAAAACGACGGGCAGGAGGAAGCGCTATACTTAAACTAAGCCCTTACTCGAAGAAAAAAAAAAGAATTCGCAAGCTGCGAAACACCGAACCAATCACTCACAAACAAGCCCAAAACACCGTTTTTTTTTTTTTGAGTTATTGGCATGCTTATATAACCAGCGTATATAAGTACTATGTCTAACCAAACGCAGATTAACTTGCATGCGCATACCTTTAAAGAAATCTACGCAGCACGGAACAGCTTGCTGATACAGGTGAGGCACGAGTAGCTTGCGTAGAAAAAAAAAAGTGGCGTTTGTAGGGGGGCCTGCACGAGTGAATCTGTTCCGTTTTGCGCAGCCTCCTGGGCGGACTCTTAATTTGTTTTTCTCCGATTGATTGATATGTGGGGTTTAACGTCCCAAAACCACTATTTGATTATGAGAGACGCCGTAGTGGAGGGCTCCGGAAATTTGTTTTTCTCCGATTAAATGATCAGTTGAAGTTGAGCTCCACATAATGTCTGTTGTCTTCACCTTGTTCGACTTTTTTTTTCAATTCTTTTTTTTTTCTTTGAGCGAACTAGTTGCTACTTGTGTGTACTGTTTTATTCGTCTGGCTTTGGGCGCCGTATAAACTTATGCCACTTGTGCGCATCGCGGACAATTTAACACGGCGAAATTCGCGTTCGAGGAAACACAGACTCGCAGCGCTATTTACGGCGAACGTGCAGATCGCTATTCGCTCGCATTTGATCGCTATTTGCTGCACGGCTCGCACGAACAGCACCGACTTCCGCCGCTGATTCGGGATTCCATTTTGCTCGGCAGAAACGAAAGCAGGCGTTTTTATACGGCGATTTATTGTGACACACACCACAGTATACGCACAATACCCGTAAAAAAAATAGCGTGTGGTATCCATCCGTGATCCACCAGGAGCGCTATAGCGCCGGTGTCGCCATTTTGAAGGTCCCACTGCACGCACAAAGGCGTCGCCACTGTTCCCGTGATCCGCGTGCAGCGGTTTAAATGACTGCAGAACACCTCCTGCACGTCGACGCCACGGAATGCCGCGTGTATACAAACGGCCCCTTTAAAATGGCGTGGCGATGATGTTGACGCCTTGCGGATGAAGACTCAGTCAGGAAGTGATGTCCGCGGCATAGATTTTCACACAATACTTACTAGAGGGAACTCTGGCGCTAGTGTCTATGGGAATTGCAACACACGGCGCTTCAGCGAGCATGGGAATGATGGGTAGTACGCACATTTGACTGATTTTCGTACTTCTGGCCTGCTTCTGGCTCCGTGTGTGTTCGTGTGGCTTGGAGCTGTTTTTTCACGAAAACATATATTAGCAAATGTTCACCGTTTGCGCTTCACAACCTTATTTTTTTAGGCTTACCATTTTGAATCAAGTCCCTAAGTTCAAAAAGGTCTGTTCTCTCTTTCAAGACAAAACCGTAACCAGCAATAAACGAAGCCGCAAGTACGATTCGCCGCCCGCAAGTACGAAGACTAGGCAAATGTGTATACTACCCATCATTCCCATGGTCGCAGAACGATCGCAGCGCCAGAGTGCCCTCTAGTTAATTTTGAGAAACTCTATGGTCCGCGGCACTAGCGGCGTCCGCCATCTTTGTGGTCCGCGTTGGCGCAGATGTTCTCTGTTGTGGCGCTTTTATCAGTTCTGTTCAAACGGCGATGACAGTGTGGCAGCACGGGCTAGTTGGTATGGCATGACGATAGTTTATAGCGCGGGAACAAAACGACGACACAGAGACAAGAAGGACAAAACGACGACACAGAGACAAGGAGTGTCCTTCGTGTCCTTCTTCTCTCTGTGTCGTCGTTTTGTTCTCGCGCTATAACTATCATCAGGCGAAGGGCTGCGAGACGTCACCATGCTCCTCGGACGCGGCAAGGCAGAAGATCAGCGCCAGCTGTGCTGCCAGCGGCACGAACTTCTAAAACATGAAACGCTTGAGTGTGGTGGAGTCGCGCGGTGATTCAGGGAACTCGGGAGGTACTAAATTCCTTTGCAATTAAGCTTTTTTTTTTTCGACTCGATTCGCGAGACCACCAAGATGAACGCAGTGACGTTCCGACCCTGGTATCATCTCAGGTGGGAGACCGCCCACGAGCAAACCTCCGCAGAAAACTTAAAAACTTGAAATATTCTGCGAAGTGGATTTCAATTCAGCGACTCTGTAAATGGCAGGGAACTAATGTTAAAGGATGTGAAAGAGAGAGAGAGAGATATAAAGATGCAAGGAAAGGCAGGGAGGTTAACCAGACGCACATCCGGTTTGCTACCCTGCACTGGGGAAGGGATAAAGGGGAGAAAAGAGGTTGCAGAGAGATGAGAAGGTACACACAATCACGAGCACACTCGGGGAGCACACACAGTTTACAGGCGGTCGCTCAGGTTTGTTGACTTTAGGTTGTGAAGGTCTTTGAAAATTAAGTGCTGCCTGATGTCAATGCGGGAGTTCGAGATTGGTGAGTTGTTTTTGGGCAGACACTAACGGAAGCTTGCAGTTGGCGATTATATACTTCGCATTAGAAATAACTTGTGCAGCTGTGCTTCCGGGCATAACCTCATTCGTGTAGCTTGCGAATGTGCAGAAATCAGATACGAAGGTGAAGAGAGGTCATAAGGCTAACTCAAAAGAGTTACCGGAGAATACAAGCCGGCTGACAGGGTGCTTCTCCCAAATCAAAGGGCAATCGTGATTGATCGATTGACTAGTTGGTTGATATGTGGCGTTGAACGTCCCAAAATTACCATATCCTTATGAGAGACACCGTAGTGGAGGGCTCCAGAAATTCGGACAACCTGGCGTTCTTTAACGTGCACCCAAATCTGAGCACACGGGCCGACAACATTTTCGTCTCCATCGAAAATGCAGCCACCGCAGCAGGGATTCAATCCCACGACCTGCGGGTCAGCAGTCGAGTACCTTTAGCCACAAGACCACCGCGGCGGGGCAAAAGCGATTGCGAAAAAAATTCAAGTTGCGATGTTCTTTCATCAGCTACGTATACGGCAAGTTATACCACCGCGGCAGGGCAAGTGCAATCGTGAAGAAATTCAAGTTGTCATGTTCCTCCTTCACCGGCTACGTAGGGCAAGTTATGACTACGTAATCCCGCAAGGTGAAGTTCATGAAATGAAAAGGTGATCGCCCTCTCTATATTCGAACTCCTGCCTGTATAGATTTATTTTTTACTCTCCCTTTCTCTTTTAACCCCCTATTCCCCAACCCCCGTGTAGGGTAGCATACCGGATACTAGCATCTGGTTAACCTCCCTTGCCTTCCTTATTTCTCGTTTCTCTATTCTTTCTCTCCCTGCCTGTATATCTCCGATGGCAGAGCGGACCGCGTTCAGGAAGCCGTATAGGTCCCGAATCTATACGAAACGCGCCCGAATATCGCAATAGAGACGCGATTACGGACGAGACCGGCTGCTTTGCGGACTCATTCGGTCGACTCAACAGCGGCACCGACATCGTTCGGCTTCGTTGGAGACCGAGAATGCGGCGAGGCCAGTTTTTTCATCAGCTCAGCGCGAATGGGGATGACGGCAAGCAATTGCGAAAGGAGATCCGCGTATACGGCTGTCGAGGGGACGGAGATTCCGAGCAAAAACACGTCGGCCACCCCCTTCCATGGACCTGCACTGCGATCTTACCAGAGGAGCACACAAATCTGCACTCGTGGCTGCGAATTCCAGTATTCATTAAAAAAATGTCTTTGCGTATATGCGTCAGTGATTAAATTGACTCGTCATTTTTAATTACACCTAATTTACATACTCTACTTGCCCTTTCGTTCATATGGCCAGGCATACTAGCAGCGCAGCCCTGCAGGCGAACCCGGAACGCCCCCAATCACCATACCCCTCTTGAAGTTTCTTTCTCGACGGGACCACGAAGCCCAAAAGTGCACTCCACCGCACCTGTCTGCTCGGCCACCAGTTAAAGTCAAGCACATGCACGACCCACCACCACCACCCCGGGAGACAAATTTCTGTCTGCGCCACAGGTGAAAAACGAAACCACGGCCATTTGCCTATAAACCACAGCAATTTGCGAAGCTTCGAAGGCACGTTCTGTCTACATCTAACAGGGTTGTTCTTTCATTTTTAACGTTCTATACACGATATAGAGTGCGCAGTCTCCGAAAGTGCATAACATTTTGGCGAAGTGGCACAAGTATTGTTAATTAGCCGCTGCCAGTGGTGGGCCCTTCATTGTCATTGGAAGGGAAGACGCGCGTGGGGGGGGGGGGGGGGTGGAGATTATCCTCCGCAGTGCCACTACGTAATTCTCGCTACACATTTCCAGCATCACTATACTATCGGAGCGCCTCAACAACTCGGTCGTCATGTGAGCTAAACAGATAGATCAGCACAACACCATTCGTATAGAGCGGCACATCGACGATGGGGAGTTGTGCACGCTGGCAAATCACAGAACCGCGAAAAGGCACGGCGCAGGTTTTTGGGTCCCCCGGTGAGACGGACTTCTATGGTACTCAAAAAAGTAGCGGTACATACGAAAAACCGCCAATCGGATGTCATATAACCACAATGAAATCAATTCTGCCCAAGTCCCGCAAAATTATAGAAGTGTTAAGGTAGAGTGACAACCACCCGTATCACAGCACGCAGCCGTTAATTCGCCCCCGCGCTGCTGTCAATTGCCAGCTTCCTGGCTAGCTCAATTCGAAGCGTGACCGCGTGCTCTGGAAAGGCGTTGGTCCCGGGTTCGATACCCGGGCACGGACGAGGCTCTTAAAGGCCGCTCTTCTATATAGCTTTCGCTGTGACAGTGCTGCGCTTTCAGCACAGGCCAGGCTTTTTTAAATGCGAAGCATTTCTTAGCGACTTAGAGCGTATCTATCTATCTATCTATCTATCTATCTATCTATCTATCTATCTATCTATCTATCTATCTATCTATCTATCTATCTACATAGCCGCTTACGTTTACGTGCTCTCTCGCTTACCCCCCTTAACTTGGCGTGAACCGAAATTATCATGGGTAAGTAAGATAGTTTGACGAATACCACGCACTGGTGACGACATGAATAACGTCACAATCCCGTCACGTGCGTCGTCAAACACTTCGCGCCGGACAGTGGCACTATACCCATGGGCGGGTATGTGCCACTGGTATGCGGGTATGTGCCAAAGGTAATTGACACTTAGCATCTACCTAGGAACGACGAGAACACACATGGGCAATATTAACGCGCGAGCGTTAAGAAATACGCGACATCGGTAACGTCGACCCATGCAACGAACGCAAAAAACAAAATTTCAGGGTCCCAGCTGGAATCGAACCCAAGTGTTCTGCATGGCAATCAAGTATTTTACCACAGAGCTATAAGCTGCAGGCCTCGGGACTACTTTTCAAACAGGCGCTAACCTTCGTGAAGCGTCAATAGTGGGTGCAGTGCTGCTGCCTACCCAATTTTATAACCATTTCATGTGTACTTCTTTGATACAGCCGTCACGTCAGGTTAACGCCGATTGCGCTTAGTTGCCATGCGCTGAAGCTGATTTACGTAGCAGTGTCCAAGGCCAACATCCTCGCGCGAGCATCAGCGCTTCATATCAGCTTAGTGTTGCTAATACGCATCTTCCAGTTGGCATCGTTGTGGAAGTGCAAACAACTGATTATACAAACATCTGCAACTCTTTAACGTATGCCTATGCGTGCGATATTTGTACATGTATTTAGCATCGTTTCTTGATGCGTCGCTCAATAAAAACTTGCAACACGGTCACCTTCCCTCTGCATGCTTCGCATAACGTCGATTCCCAGGTATACGTGGGATCTGCCTTTTTTTTTTCTCCCGAGATTGGTCAATGCGCCGTCCCGCGAACGCGTCTCCTCGATCATGATAAGCCGGTGCTTTTGAACGAACCGCACTTGAGCTCAGTTGGGCGGAATTTCGCCATCTATACCTGCAGTGGATTGATACCTTAAGGGTTGGTGGACACGATGAGTTGAATGCAGAGACGTTAGGGAGAATTCGTGGTTTTTGTGCAAAAGTTTACTCGGGACATGGTCGAACTCCACTCGCTATATATATAGTTGCCAGTGGATGATTTCACTTGCATGGGTGACGAAACGTTCCTATCCCTTAGTTAACAATTCTTGAGTCAAGTCCGCCTAAACTATTTGAATTGTGATAAGTTCTCTAAGACGCTTCAGTTGCCTGTAGAGGCTCACACGATCGCCGCCATGAAGAAAAAAGCGCCCGGTGCGAGAACGACGGAAGGCGGAATACTTTTATCTGCAAATTAGTTCGTTCGTTAATTGACAATGCACATGTCATTATTTGCGGTCAATATTTACAGCAGTTCGTTTTCTTTCGGCGATAATGACTAGTCGTGGCTGGTACACACCCGCGAATACGTCTCGGGACTCGTCTGCGCCGCTTTCGGAGGGAGAAGTAGAACTCGTTGCTATTCCTTGAACGCCATTCGGGAGCGTTCCGCAAGGACCGACTCGTCTGACGTCTATTTACAGATGACGCACAGCACTTCAAGGATGGGCACAACTGTTTGCACGAGGCGTCATTAACGTATAAACTTGAGACAGCATGTATGATTGCGTCTTCAACAACTCCACGAGATGGTGAAACACGAGAGACAAAAAAAAAAAGTGGTTCGAAAACGCGGGAATAAGTTCTATTGTGCACTCCGCTACTCAGTTTATCCAAGTACGTCATGCGCCAGTGAGAAGTGGCGCACTCCGTAAAAGAGGTTTCGGAATATTTGGTGTTGAATACTTGCTCAAATACTTGAGCAACACTCCCTAGAATTCGAAGTGTTGCTGGGCGTACTATAGGCGGTGCTCCATGTATACGGCTGGGTCTATTAGCCACTTGCCCTAAGTTCTGCTTTGAGCTATACCTCTTCTCCGTTCAAAAGTATTCCTGTATTTGTCGAATCAGTACAAACGTTACCATCTGCGGTTAAACGCGATAAGTACAGCAGTGATTAGGGTTTTTGGGAGCTCTCTAGCATTCCGAGGGGCCACCACGGTTCTGAAACTGCGCCCTTTCCATCATAAGTACAGCAGTGATTAAGAGTTTCGAATGCTCTAGCGCTCCAAGAGACCGTGGTTCTGAAATTGTGACTTTTTCACATAGGTGGACTGGGCATACACAACACGCTGTTACACAGTCACAAATCCACCCCTCACGAGGACCGCCGCTCGCGTTTGCTAGTACCGGCAACACAACACGCTTCAAAGTTCAAACGGGATATCACGTGTTCAGTTCAATGTTGTAGGCGGCTGAGGAAAGCACGAGGCAGAGCAAAAGTACGGCGCTTGTTCCCGCACGAAAAGGAGAGACGCACAAGCAAGCACCCCACGACAGCGGCCTCGGGGTCTTTTTTTGGCTTGAGTGTTACTTCAAAAACTCTTCTCGGCAAGAGGTCGCAGGGACAGGCAACAACGGCTGCCTCCCTCTACTGCGTTCTGCTCCTACCAGAAGACATTACGACAGCACTAGAGCCCGAAAGAAAAGAGCAAGAGATACGACGTCTGCGGCGCCAAAATGGGCAACTGACGAGTGTCCAATTGAGGGCTTCTTCTCTGGAGGATGATGCATGACGTGGGCTCAGTCGCCGACCGCATCTTTGGTGGATGCAAGAAAGCCAAAAGCGCCGCCGCCGTTCAATCGAGAGGCAAAGAACACATACGTAACGACGACAAGAACACACACACGCAAGAACATAAAAAGAAAAAAGGCACCCGCAGGAACGCTGCCGAGAGCGATAGAACGAGTCTGCCGGGCCGAGCCGAAGTTGGCGGCGCAGAAACTGGTTATGCCACGGTTCGCCCAATGCAAAGGCCGGTCGGTGCGAGGGAACCCGACTGCGGCGGCGACGCTAGCCACGGACAACGCCAGACGGCGACGACGGGAGAGGACGGAAGGACTTCGGCAAAAAGAGAGAGAAAAAAAAAATACGCAGGGAAATCTGCGACCTCAAGCAATCTTTGGCTGTGAAACGACATACACTAGGCGCGTTCCAAAGCTGAAATAAATTCGAAGGGAGCGCAGGGGAGACCGTCGAGAGATACGAGCTGTGCATGCAGTAAGCGGACATTTAAAAGAAGGTATACACGCGGTTACGTAGTACAGCTCTGGGTTGGCGCTCGCTGCCGTGGAAAGGCAGGCCGTCGACGCATATTGCGCTGTCACGGCGTTCTCGTACGGATTGTGGAGGCCAGAGCGGGCGATCATCGATGAATCTGCAACCGCAACCGCGTCGGGCGCACTTGACGACGCCGAAAGTTAACCGTGTCGGTCGCGTGGACGCTGTAACAACGCGTGACAACACCCAGTGTCGTGAGAAGCAGCCCGCTCGATCTCAGTGTCGCGACATATTGTCATTCTACGAGTTCGGCGCCAAACAGATGCCCGCCCGCTCGAACGGCGAGACCTGCGTGAAGCAGGCGGGCGGGCGAGGTAGGTGCCGGGGCGGAGACAGTTCGCAATCAGACCACCACTCACCTCCAAACTGCACCTTGGACCAGTGTCGGCGAGTCTACGGGCTGGTGATGCGTGTATCCGATGCACGAGTATCCGTAACGTATCCGCAACACCCACGTAAACGCGAACAGCACAACACATACGCAGAGAACCACAACATAAATATTAGAGCACTTTTTTTCAGCGGCAAAAATGGATGGACTCGCGCATTGCAGGCAGCGAGACGACGGCGTAGTAACTGACGTCAGCGGTCGGATCGCATGGGCTGCTCTCTCATTGGTCGTGGAGGTGTGGCGGATGCGACGCACAACCAATCTTAGCGTCGCTGTAAAGCAAAAAAGACAGAACGCAAACAACAAAATTGCGCTGGTGGCGGCAGCTGACGGAGAATAGAAGCAGCATCCTTCTCATACTGCGATGTTCTGGCCTTCGAGATGCGTACCAACTGCGCGCAACTTTAGTCTTGGAAGCCACACTAGGTCGGCTCCTGTTTCGTTTTTCGATACCCTTTTGAAGCATTAATTTACGCGTGTACAGTGTTACGTCAGATGGATGTAAGCATTCTCTGGTGGTACCATAAAACTTACTAGTCGCCGGTTGGTAAGTAATCGTGCTTGTCCGAAGTTGACTGTGAATCACGGCGGACGTCGTCTGCCACTTGCGCAGCCCGAGATTGTCGTAGGCTTTGGCATTTTAAACTATGCCTGCACAACGCCTCCTTTGGCTTGCATCGAGGCACCAGCCATACTGCACGGCACTCAATGCTATGCACTCCCCAGCGCATGTAAGCAACGTCACACACGTACCGGTAAATATCGTCGTTTTGAACGCCAAGCCTGCCTCGTACCTTTCTTAGGCGGACCTGTGCCGTAGTTGTCATAAGCGTCCGCTGGATCCTCCTTCAAGGGGCTGGGGGGGGGGGAGGTTTGTCGCAGCGTCCCTTTCTCTACTGACATTACAGGGAGGTGGGCTGACATAGCGCTCCTCTCTCGCCCCCATCCCTGTAATGTCAATACATGAGTATGGTTTGCCTCTCTGTCCCCCCCCCCCCCTCCCCCTGTGCGCCAGACTATGGTCATAGTCTTGAGCGGATTATTGTGGTCATGCTGGTGTTGCATAATTAAGGCATCCGAAGGTCATATGGGATTTGATAATGCTTTACCTCTCACATTTACCACATGAAAGCCGGGAACCTAAAGTAGGCCGAAGCCCGGCATTGCTTTATTTTTTTTTTTTTTTTCATTTTCGCTCCTACAGGGGCACCTGTTTCCTTTCGGGCTTGACCAGTGTGTTGAGAAAGGGAGAGAGGTCGCCCCTTTCCTGCTTAGGCTTGACTTGGCTGCCGAAACTTGGGGCTCTATTTTATTTCGACACGGACCTTGCACAATCGAACTTCGAAATGTCGATCACTAAAACGGCATATTTGTGTTGCGCGTGTTGCAATATTAATTAACTGCTAGACTAACACTTCCCAGCGTCGTAACCAGGAAGTGGCACACCGGGCAAGTGGTTCATCCTCCGAAATTTTTTCGCCATGGCGTGCAGAGCGAAAAATGACTATTTTAAAAAGGTGTCCCCCCAACCAGAAAAAAAAAAAAAAAATCCGGCAGCGCCCCTGCCCATCCTCACTCCCTCTTTAGAGCAAATGGGAGCTTTACGCCTTTGAGCTTCGCATGAATAATTGCTTTGTCCTCCTCTTCGAAACCAAGCATGCTCTACACCACATAAAGTGCACCGTCAGTACGGAACAAACTGTGCATACTTCTAAGGATACTACGAAACATTTGTAAACATCCTCAAGTACCACAAATTATATAATTGCAGTTGAACTAATGATCTACCATATATACTTTGTGCCATCCTTAGAGATCCTCATCGTAGCACTAGGCACAGGGGTGTGCAGATAGTGAATTTCGTTACCGAGTTGAATAGTGATAACATCAAATCAAATACGAATAGTAAACTGATTCTGTTGGAATAGTTTTGAACAGTCTGTGGACCATTGTTAAAACAGTTCTAGGAAACCTACATTTAAATTGGAAAAAATATTCACTAAATTTCACCAAAGAACATTACGGTTAGTTTTTATTGACTGGAAATATTACAACTACAAAAATTAAGGTAAGCTTGTTATACAGCAGGAGTTAGATCCTTCGTAAAGTTTTCATAACAGTCGGTTCAAATACAGCATACACTAACATTATCAATGCGATACTTTTTCAGGTGACTTTAAATAAAATTGGAACACATAAACTAAACACCACGGATACAGTTAAAGATCTAATAAAGCAGATCAGCTCGTCACTGTGACAAGGCCTGCACATTGGAAGCATGTAATAATTGATGTTAAAATCTACATATGCAAGAACAATTCATCCAAACACCACATTTGCATCTGTTGTTAGTCATGCAACAGCATTCAGTCGTAGACCTGCCTTCAAATATTACAAGATGGCGACAGGAGCTTTTTAATGCGATACAACTTTAGCCGATGATTGTTATAGCACGAGAACAGAACGACGATAAAGGGACAAAAAGAAGTTGTCGTTCTGTTCTCGCGCTACAACAATCGTCATGTCATGCGAACTAGCCAAAACTGCCAGGCTTCTAAGTTACAGCTTCAGCATAGTAAAAAGTGAGGGAAAGTGGAGTTCTCAAAAAAAAAAAAAAGTGCACGAAGCAATACATATAGTGCCGGTAGTCTCTTAAAAGCTTGGCTTGTGTGCAGACCACTTTAGCGATTCAAAGAAGAGAAAATGACTTCTAGCTGTTCCAAGTGTTTGTTTGTTTTGGGGTTCCCCATCAGTGCTGATTATTTGAAAATTATTGGGAAAATGTTCGATATTTTTTTAACGCTTTTTAATATTTGCTGTTCGATTAGGGTACGGAATCAAATACAGCAATATTCCCTCACATCTACTTGGCACACATTTCTCTACAGGCTGCTGACATTCATGATGGGACTAATAGTAGAAATGGGTGACACGTAAATAATGCCATTGATCAAAAACTGCCAGAATGTGACTAAGCTTAGGTTGCACATATCCCTTCCTTACTTGATGACCACAGCTCTTGTAAATTAACGCCACCCAGCTATTATACTAGGAATATATTCGCTTAGCAATAATTTGAACTCATACTGGATCTTCATGCAAGCTGCTTCTTTGAATTTTTACCTGTGCATGTGGGAATGGTTGACGTCTTAGTTAAAGACTCATTGCAAAAATAGGATCCACAGAAAAAGACGACACAGCAAACAAGAGCTCACCCCATCGCCTTGCTTTTTGTGTCCTTCTCCAATATGTGCTGCCATCTTTATTGTGCTGTTTGTACAGATTAACATTTAGCTCCGACTCGGTGTTTATCGAAGGTTTCAAGCCAATCCTGGTCAATCTTCTCAACTAGTAATTCAGCATTTAGTGCAAGATCTATAGGTATTCAATGCCCTGCTGGGTGATAAAGACTTCTCTGATGTTCTGAAGCTTCGGTAGTAGTTTACCGAGCACACAGCTTGGCACATTGTTGTACACACAACTCTGTATTAGGATGCTCGGCAACCAACACGCAAGACAGCTATCAGGTGAAATGTTGGAATGAGTTACATTGGTATGAACTATGTATTTTGTGAGCTCAATAAGTTACTTCCTGCTATAGGTGTTGAACACTATTTAAATTACAAGTCTCAACCCTAAAAAGAAATGATCAGTGCCTCTTCCCCTCCTTTTTTAGGCTGGAGGAGAGGGTACGAAGTGTAGACACGCTAGCGCTAAAGAAGGCAAGTCCGTTTGTCGAAACGTCGTCTCGACACAACCTCTGCTTCAGATTTTTCAGTGTACTGCATATAATTGATACCACAAATTTGATTCGAACCATGCATACATACCTTTGCTGAATTGAACTATTCTCGCAGCAAGATCTTCTCTGGTGCCCAGATTCAGTCTTATATAAAGCGAGATGCCCATATCTTTCAATAAATAGCCTCCAGCAGTAGTACTCATTACAGTTTCAGAAAGCATGCCTTACGCCTAGCTCCAAGCACTGGAAGGATTGTTGAGTGTCCTTGCGATTTCTGCACAGATTTCGATTTTTTTCTTTACTTTCACGCCTTCTTACTCGTAGATTACAAAACCTTTTCGACTTTATTTAATCTCTACAAAATCAGTATAATAAGTTCACTTGCAGACTTGTTGGACAGTAAGTCCCATCCTAGGCCTCTGAAAACCTCCCGCGTGCTTACAGGAAATTTTTAGGGACCTAGAATGGGAACAGTTAGGCATAAGAAATAATGGAGAGTACCTTAGTAACCTGCGCTTCGCCGATGACATTGCATTGCTAAGTAACTCAGGGGACGAATTGCAACTCATGATTACGGAGTTAGACAAGGAGAGTAGAAAGGTATGCCTTGAAATTAATCTGCAGAAAACAAAAGTAATGTACAACAACCTTGGAAGAGAACATCCCTTCGAGATAGGTAATAGTGCACTTGAAGTTGTAAAAGACTATGTCTACTTAGGACAGGTAATAACCGCAGAGCCGAACCACAAGAATGAAGTAAGAAGAAGAATTAGAATGGGGTGGAGCACATTTGACAAGCACTCTCAAATCATGACGGGTAGATTGTCACTATTTCTCAAGAAGAACGTATATAACAGCTGCATCTTGCCGGTACTTAGCTACGGAGCAGAAACCTGGAGACTTACAAAGAGGGTTCAGCTTAAATTGAGGACGACGCAGCGAGCAATGGAAAGAAAAATGGTAGGTGTAACCTTAATAGACAAGAAGGGAGCAGAGTAGATTAGGGGACAAACCGGGGTTAAGGATATCATAGTTGAAATCAAGAAGAGGAAACGGACATGGGCCGGGCATGTAGTACGTAGACAGGATAACCGCTGGTCATTAAGGGTAACTAACTGGATTCTTAAAGAAGGCAAGCGGGTTAGGGGGAGACAGAGGGTTAGGTGGGCAGATGAGATTACGAAGTTTGCAGGTATAAATTGGCAGCAGCAAGCACAGGACCACGTTGACTTGTTGAACATGGGAGAAGCCTTTGTCCTGCAGTGGACGTAGTCAGCCTGATGATGATGATGAAGTCCGGAGAAGCAGTTGTACGGGGGACAGCTGGAAGCACAGACTGCTGACAAAAGTTCAGTTAATGCCCATTTGCAGTCTATTTGCTAACTGCCGGCATTCTTGGAAAGACCAAGCTCTTGATAAGTCGCGTTCTGGCAGTGTAGCAGAATTGCTAGAAAGTTGCAAATTTTATTAAATTTTGTGACACATTCGTCCCAATAATGTCTTGACATGTGTTGGCACGATTATTGGTTGTCTTCACTACACAGCAGATTCATAGTTTAAAAAATTCATTTCCACAAAACTGAGTCATAAGCTCCATCTGGAGACTAATTTATTACTTGAACTTAATATAAGTTTTTACCTTACCAATGTGGCAAAGCTTTGCTGCCAGAAGGTGCATGCACACAGCTATAATCTCAATTCACATTGAGCCTTTAGGCAAGTAAGAGCATTCTACTTAATCTCAACACTACTGAAACGTAGTTATAACAAAGTTGAATCTTGCAAGAAAATAAGTTCGTTATATCTGAAACATTGTTATAAAGGTTATTCTTAACACTATATTGCAAGCTTTTCCATATATGCCATTAAAACCGATATTTCTTTATGTCTGTGTTGTTATATTGAGGTGTGAGTGCATTTCTATCCTGGTGAAGTTATTTGTGTGGAAGCTGATAACACATTAGTGCACAACTTCATGAACTATGTGGCTCTTTCAAAGCGTACAAAACCATTTGGGATTATCCTTTAAAGGGATTGTCTACCGTCCTTCATTGCTCTCCTGTTTTGTGTTGCAATAAAAAGCGTACCACGTGAAGTGTCTAACTTTGCAGCGGTTTCTCTGGAAAGTGTGTAGAATGTTTTAAAACAGGATTTTTCTGTCCGCGTTATGTCTCCTTCCATCGGTGGGATGAATGCCGGGAACACTGGTGGGCGCAGTGAAAATCGAAAACTGATACCATGTGCGGCTTTCGCAGGCTTCATCAAGTTTGGTTACCGATAAACTAATTACCTCAGTGGCCATTTTAGGCACGCAGACAATTTTTTGTTCTCATGAGCGGCGGCGTACGCCGCGATCGCGTTTCTCCGCTGTTTGCAGGCAGGCATCCACGCAAGCGAACACACCACCCGCAGCGCCACCGGGCGCCTATTTGAACGCTTGAGAAAAATTGAGAAATTAAGAGAAATTGAGAACGCTTGAGAAAAATTGGTCTCTGGCGCAATACAAAGCTGCTTCAAGTGCATAAAATACAAATTTAAGTTGAACAAGTTTGTTTTCAAGCGAAATAATTCTACCTGCGACGATTTCTCGTCCTACCAATTGATTGTCAAGATTGACCACATTCGCCGTTGGGTGACATTAGTGGTCACATTTTATAGACTTTCAACATCAATTTAAAATTACGATTCCTTTTCTCTGGCACGAAAGCATGCTTGTTGCCGCCAATGTGTTGGACAATCTCTTTATTGGCGCCACAATCAGAAAAATTTTTCCAAGCGATAGACAGTCCCTTTAAGTCTCCTGTAACCTGTACAGGACAAGTGACACTGTCATTGGTAGTAGACATCACATGCAAGAAAAGGTGCCGCAGGCTGTTGACTCAAAAACTTTTTAATAAAGTTGGTGTATAAACATACAAAAATTGGTCACACACTCAGAATGGAAAAAAGAAAGTGTACATCCTGCACTGCCGGCAAAAAGAGCCATCTGCGTTGGTAATACTTTCGAATATCTCGTTTCAAAATATGTCAATGACTAAATAAAAAACACTGCACCTGTCAAGACTTTCCTATTCAATAGGCAGTAAAATAGTGATGCACCTTCGACAATGGAAGGCATCGAGAGGTGTAACCAGCTACATTGCGGTTTTACACAGTTATGGAAGGAATGTCAGTTTGGCTTATCAGTATCAAATAGGGAAGAACCACATCCACAAACAAGGAGATAAGTGTGCGGGTTATACAAACCCTGGTGTGCCACAAACCACCAGAGTGAGGGATGAGGGTCCGTTGTGCGTAATGATCAATGACAGACTCTACCTGTCGCATGCTTGCCTTCCTTGAGCATTTTAATATTTAGGCTACTCCGAGTGACGTAACTTGTATTACGACGGGTGTACACAGGACCAGAGTACTTGCACACGACGGATACATGCACACACAGATCTAACATAGCAAAGCCAAGTATGATTGCCAACACTACAATTTCCGGAGAACCGTGTTAAACAAGCCACAAGAGTTCGCTGGCACAGTGAGTGCATCACTGGAATCCCAGCATCGGCTGTGTCCTGGGAAACATTTATGCCTTGTGTAACTTCCAAAAAATTGTTCACAAGTGTGACAGAAAATGAAGCCCTGACCATAACTAAACATTGCAGGAATAGCAGATGAGAATCATCAGCGTACAGATCTTTTGCTATTAATGCCATCAAAGCTTATATAAAGCAAGGAATGTCCGAGTTCAGTTACACATCAGTGAAAAATTAACTTATCTCTAACGGGTGCACGAAAAAATTTTAAGGGATGGTTTCAGCCTAGGAAATAACGTCCTAAGGAACATCAAAGCAAATTATGGAGCGAGACATGCTGCTGTGTTGATCTAAGTCGAGCCATGCCCGATTGATTTCCGTAGCCAGACGGTCTAGGCAGCTCAGTACTCCCAAAGTGTTGCTTGGCTTGGGTCGGCAGCGCCAGCCTTGAAAGCGCCGTTCTTGTCAGCATTGAGATAAGAACCGTCGGCAGTCTTCAAGCAAAGGCGTGAAGGTTCGCGCAGCTCAACGTAGAAGCCGCAGGTGTCGTCCGAATCTACTGAAATGGAGCCATCTTCAGCGATGCCCCAGTACTTGCCATTATTACCTGCAATGAAGAAAGCTCTCACTAGCAGTAGGAAGCCACAAGACATCATGCCTAATGACGGGTGCTTGTTTTAAGACATGCCACCAATTAATACAGTACTCTTACGATACAGTGGATGGAGGCTTACGGCTTGCTACAGCTAACTTTCTCAATTATGACGAATTCAGCAGCAGCTGTAGAAATGTAAATTGTAGAGAGCACTCCAGTGTTGAGCACAGTAATAGCGGCCACCCTTCAAAACTAGTCCAAGGCGTAAAAAGCATTGATATGACTTCATAGATATAAAGCAGTGTGCGCTGTTAGATTACTTCTGCAGGTAACTTTATAGAGGGTGACAAATTCTGCAATGCTGCATAGACAACTAGAGCAGTTGACAGCCTTCCACTCAAACAACAGCTTTAGCCATTACCTCATCATGGTAATTGTAATATAATAATAATAATATCTGGAGTCTAATGTCCCAAAACCATCTACATGGTAATCAATATTAATGAGAACTAAGAGACTGACAGTTCTCACTAATATTGTGTCTAACAAAAAAATATGAGCCCTTAAATTCTTTTCCAACACGGTAACCTAACATCTAGCTCTGACAAAACGGAAGCTTTGCAACCAAAACTGATACGAAATTATCAGCTCTTAAATATTCGACACTAATTAAACAAGGTTTGAAGAGCAAAATAAAAACCCATCTAACGATGGACTAGTCAACGTTTCACAAGGTACAGGCTCGCACAGCATATAGCGTTTTAAGTATTGGAAAGCTTCCACACCAGCATCATGTGGGTTCCTTTCTACTTTATAGTACTCGCTACTTTTCTTTTATTCAATGCTCTGTATTCAGCTTATCTTTAACTTTCACTATAGACACCGAGCTGTAGTAATCTGATATTGAAGCAGCAGGTGGCACATTCCAGCCACTCTGCTGTTTATCCTGCCTCCTGACACAACATCAGTGCTCATTTTACAAGACCAGATGCCTTGTGAGATTGATTCAAGAATACTAATTAACATGCTTAGCCCCTTCAGTCCAGAATCATGGCATACTGTCAGAAACTAGTTAAATTAGCGTGGCATAATTCCGAGGCACTAAGTATTACATTCCAAGTAAGAAAATGAAGGAAAGCGTTTTGCGTGAGTTTTAGTAATTAAAGTTAATGAGTGTGTAACCAACTATTTAATTTACTGCCGCCAGTCAGCTTTAGTAGTTGCATAAGAAGAATCCACTATTAGGCCGGCATTGCATGAACAGTTTGCTTTGAGCCAATAAAAAAAAAAGCTTGTTGGTCCTTGAACACGGCCCGTCGAACAATCTTCAGACATGGTATAGTGTAATCAGCTAAGTGATCCTCTGCAGTAGTACGCAGCATAATTAGGTTAAATGATCACCAGCTGTCCACTCAGGAGGCCTGCATGAATGTGCACACTAAGTTTCAAGCGATTTGATGAAACACGCAGTGCGTGATGTGCCATTGGAGTTGGTGTGTACATTTGTACACACCATGACTGAAAGGGCTTACGGAGCTAGCAGAACAACGATGTACCTTTGAGGTGACAAACGCCACGGTCAGCACGCTCCACATGAACGATCTCGTAGCTGGCTCTGTTGCACTCCAGTCTCGGCGAAGAGGGCCCCTTGCGGCCAACGAAGCCCTGGTCGCACCTCAGGACAAGCACGGGGCGGTTGACCAGTGCAAAGTGAAACTTTGCAGCGGGGTCGCCAGGCTCACAGTTGGCGAACAAGTGGCCGCTCTTCTTGGCACCAACCAACTTGCCATTGCTGGCAACCAGGGTGACACTGCCGTCAGGCTGCCAGCAAAGCTCAAAAAGGCTGTTGGCAGAGCTGCACATGAAGGGAGCTTATGGTTAACAACACGACTGGCAAAGAGAGAGGAACCAAGCCCATAACCACATGAACGCCCATGCGCACACATGCGTGCGCATGCGTATGCACACACACACACACACAAAGAGCTAGGAGGCAAATTTAGTCAGGTTTTGGTCTAAATGTATAATGTATATACAAAAAATTGATTTTGAAGGCAGGTAGCCAATGTAACCCCACTGTTGTTTATACTCATTGTAGTTTACCCTGCACAGGCAATAATCAGCCAACACTAGGTGACATTACAAAGCATTAGTGCTGGCAGTATGCTAGAAAACAGGTGAGACAGGACATAACCACTCGACGATGTTTAATTACTAAGCACTGGATGTACACCAAGTTATCTTGTCACAAAATTTGGCTCCACTTAAAGTTTTTCTATAATACAATTATTACCCATTTCGAGTTGTATGCTCAGCCAGTCACGCCATAGCGTAGAGAAAGTGAACACTGCGACTTCAAGATAGCCAATTCAGTGGTTGAACCAAGGCCATAGAGTGGCATTTTAAGCTTTGCGGCAGGTACTTTCACTTGAAGTGTTACTGCTGTGCTGCCATGTTGTGTTACAACCATTGAGATCTCAATTAACCTTTTGCATAAATAGTTTGGATGCACAGTTTGCTATATGTACTATGTAAAACAGAGATTGATATAGTAGTTTATGTTTGATCACACTGGTAGTCTGTGTATTTAAAAAATCATCAACAGCACACAAATTTAAAGGCACGTAACACACAGGCACACAATTCACCACTTTCTGTCATGTGCCTTTTCATGTTTTAATTTGTGCTTCTGAAACGTATAAACAGACAGGCACGGACTGTAGAAGAGGTCATGACGAGTAGCACACGCACCCTTTGTCGGCATTGGCCTGAATGCCAGACGAGCTCTCGAGCGACCAGTACTTGTCCTGCATAGTGCGGACAAACCAGCGGCCAGTTTCCTTGTCCCACTCTAGCTGGAACGTCTCGTGGTCCGACACTTCGTCCTGGTTGGCAGTGACATCAACACCTGAGCAAGAACACCCATCGTTGTTAATCCTTTGATATAGGAGCGCTGCTCCATTACGCGTGTGTTGTAGTGGCGTCTGCATTCATGCGACTTATCTTTAAAATGCGGCAACTGAGAGACCCTATTTGCAAATGCCAGACACCTGCCGTGCGAACATTATGGCATCAACATTTGTGTCGTGCAGTAGCATAGCCAGAATTTTTTTTCTTTTTATAGGGTGGGGGGGGGGGGGGGGATTTAACCATACTTTATACAATGTGTTAGTGTCTGAATGTGTGCATGTTTTACACACATGCAAATTAACATTTAGGGGGCTTTCAACCAGGACCAACCCTCCTGGTTATGCCAGTGGAGATGTGTGAACTATACCTTTTTTGAGTGAACATTTCTACTATGGTAGTACGACTTCCAGGGAGTGCATGTCTGTTCACATACTCTTACCAAACGTGGCTGCTGACAACCTTACGAGAAAAACTGCCATGAAAATGGGTGCAACCTTTTCTTAAATACTTGTATTTATGAGAACACGGGTATGCTAATTTTGCACCAAGTACCACCACGAGAAGAGCGTGCGTGCCCGTGGGTGTGTGTGTGTTTTTGCATGCATGTGTAAGGCAGTGGGGCACCAAGTTGACATTCATTTGATGCGAGTACCGTCCGTCTGCAATAAGAATTTTTGCTTTTTCATTTTTGGTCTGTGGTACTATGTTATATGAACATGAGAATTCACTAAATGCACCTCAAAACTCTGCAAGTCATTGGTGAACTAAAATTGCGTCCCTTGTTAGCTCAAAATGTTATTGCTTACCTTGCTTGACAGAGACGTACTTTCCGTTGAACCCTACAAAGGCCGCCTGCGGCACAGAGTCTTCAAGAGAGAACAGCTCGTCACGTGTCACGGAGTTGGATCGTGTGCGCATCACTGCCTTAGAGCCGATGGGCGAGAGGTAACGGAGGTTCACATCACGTAGTGCCAGGTACCTACACAAAAGTCGACCATGTTAACTCAAACATCGATATAACAAACACGGAGACAAGGCTCCCTATAGTCTCTTCAGTCCTTGTCTCTATTTTTGCGCTGTTTTTACATCCCAAGCATGAACCACCAACTAGCCCAACTTTCGCTTTTCTTGCAATAGCTGTAGTGTTAGGAATTAACCTTTATAACAAATTTTTGGATACAATGAAGTCATTTTCATGTACAATGAAACTTTGCTATGATGAGGCTTGAGTGTATTCGCTGCAGTGTAGCACGCCTTCAACTTGATTACTCACTTCGAATACTTTGCTATACAGTGTGAACGAAAGACACCATAATCTTTGCATTAGGATTGTGCCTTACCACTGAATCATCATGAGAAATATGGGACTTCAATACACTTCAATAATTTTAGAAAACAATATTACCTACACAGAAGCTGCATGTGTAGCCTTTTTAATGACAGTGAATCTTATTTGCAGATTAGTGTAGCATAGCATGTTTTGCTGAAACCTGCAATACATATAGCCCCGTGCAAACTATTTCTGCACCTTTACCAAATTATAACGGTCCTCAGTTGGGTTGAGTTTTCTCAGTCTTAGAGGGGAAGGCTAGCTGGTTTAGGTGTCAGTGTCAAAAGCATTCAGCTTTGGCCAATTCTCGACTATTAATAGACATGTGAACAAAGGGTGTAACTGATGGAGAAAGCAACAATGTGCAGAAGCATTCGAAATTGTATGGCTCTGCCTTGTCACCTCAATGCAGTCTCTCGTTTTGTGAAACTTTTATTTTAATTGTGTGCAAGACCTGCTAAATTTTACATCGGCATGGTATTTTCATATTTTTTTTCTTTTTGCAATTAGAATTTCTTTATATTATAATGTTGCTTATGCTCCACTACACTATTTGACATGAATCCTACAGTCACTCTCTGAATGACATGTTTCTTACTTGATGTGATCTTTACGGGAACTCTTGCAGCATTTGTCATGTATGTTGAAATTATACTTCGATGCGCATATTTCTGTAGTGAATGTTGTATGCTGCCAATGTGAGGGTCTTAAGGGACGCAGTCAGGTTGCCTAGAGCAGCTTTCAGGCATGAAGACCACCCAGCATTTTTTTTGTAAAATAAAGTTTGATTAATTTATTTGTTTAATTATTGACAGAATAATAGAATTAATGAATAATCAATAAACTGGTTGTTAATTATTTGTTTAACTAGTTGATTATTCAATAATTAATCGATTGATTTATTGATATCGGCCAGCACTCTGTGGATCGCGGACTCACCCGGAGTGGAATTCCAGGCTGAAGAGGCACTCGGGTGCACAGTTCTCTATGAGCTTCCCGTCGGGGCAGAGGTAGCGGTCGTTGGCCGTGTGCAGCGCGTATTTGCCGTCCCTGAACTCAAGTGTGAACAGGGTGTCCTCACCCCACGGAGTCGCAGCATCCACTTGAATCTCGTCCCCTGTCCCCGAGAGGTGGGCATAACGGCGACGCCCGATGGACCGGATGGTCACCTTTATTAGACAGCCGAGGAGTAATTTAGCATGATCATATCTTGACGGTGACTCAAAGCAAGTATACAAATAGCGCGAGGCGAGAATCGCATGCGCCTTATTAACACGGATAGGTGTGTAAAGCTTGATCCGTTTTACAATCTACATTGTTCACTATATTACCACAGTATTACAGTGTAGCATATATGACCTGTACATCAAGATTGCCATGATACACAATGTCCACAAAGGCTTTTGTAACATGAAATCAGTAGTAGTAGTCCTGTCGTGCCTTAGCATCTCAGCAAAGTTATCGCACTGTCTGTCGTAAGGTCTCTTCAATCTTTTATCTGCAACTTTGCATTACTGTAGATTTTAGGCAGAGTACACTAACGTTTGGTAAACAAAAGCAGCGACTGGGACACATATCGGTCTTGCCATTTTAGCAAAAAGACACTGACACTGGCCATGCAACTAATTTTCGACAACTTAGCTTTTCATCATTCCTACTGATGTGCTGAAAATTATTTTATAATGCCTAACGCCCCAGGAAAACGAAAGTGAAAACTGCAATAATAATTTCACTTGGGACTGCAACAGATGGCATAAAAAAATAAAAAGAGCTGTTCCGTTCAGATAAAATGAGCCAACTCATCGCAATAAATCGCACTGGAAAAAAAATTCACAGACGATTACAATACTCTTTAACGCAAGTTTTCAGCACAGCGTTGCATGGGGGCAAGGCCAACTGTGCTTCGAAGTTTTGGTTTCCTGCAGTTGTAGCGACGTAACATTCGTTACATATTGTCACAAAACCTGCTAGCGCTCGAGTGTTATGCACATCACTCTATGCACCACGGGTGTCGCGAAGCCAGCGAAGTGCCGACAGCTCCATTACGGCAAGCAAAACCACCCTCAGCCCCTTATTTACCCAAGAGAAGAGTGACAAATCTTATACATGGAGTTAATGTGGTGGTTGGGGAGAGGGGGGCAGCAGCCAGCTAGAGCAACTATATATGCTCTATGGCGTTACTGTATAAGATAGCATATACAGTAACTCCTCAAAGAGCCTTGTCCCCCCCCCCCCCCCTTATAGGGAAACCTGGGCACACCTATGGTGCGCGTGCCAGCCCTGCATGCGCAGGAGCTCCTCGATTTCGAGGCGCCAGCACACGTGATGAAGAAAGAAAGCGAGCTCAGAGGCCAGTGGTCCGTGATGTACACAGACTCATATTTGCTCTCTTTCATCCTCGTTTGCTTTATCTGTCACGCTAGCGTATGCCGACATCGCAAACGACGACGCAGCTCCATGCAGGAATGGGAGAGTTAGAGGTGTGTCTAAAAACTTAACGAGTCAATCATGGGACGCACCTGTGGCCTTGCGGCAAGGTGGACCGTCCAGAGCTCAGAGGGTCCCGGTGCCTTGGCGACGCAGACCAGCTGGTCTGCCGAGGCACCCAGGAAGTAGCCGCGGTTGGTGTTTCGCAGTGCCCACTGGCCCTTAGCGTCTGCGGAGACGGTGATCTGGAAGATGGCGCCCGGCCCGGGCTCCTCGGCGTCGCAGGTGACGTTGCCGAACTGGTCGACGGCCAGGTAGCGATTGAGGTGGGAACGAAGGCGCACGGCCTCCTCGCCAGCGTCGCAGCACGGCTCCAGTGACCAGAGTTGCTTCTTCTTCAAGGCGGCTCCGTTGGCGTTCACCTGCGGCCGCGGTTTGCAGTCCAACTTCAAGTCTTAGAAGCACAATGTACCTCCTCTAACAGGACGCTTTTTTGAAAGCTGTAATCATTGGTTATATAAATGCAAGACACGAGATGACTCATAAGCCTGGCTCGACCACTAAGCGTCTGAGCAATGCAAGAAAGCCAACCACAGACTTGGACTATGGAGGTATTGGTGACGTAGCCAGGGGATGGCACACCACGCCCGCGCTAAACTACGCCTTTCGAATCAGATCTACGCCTTTGGGGTCAGCTACCGAGCACCTTAATTAACAAATACCGGCGCGAGCTAAGGAGTCTATTTTGTGTTCTTGAAATCGTGCCATTTACATGTTCGTTAAATCACCAGAAGCCCAATACAAACCGCGCGCAAAGTGCAAATAACTGCCCTGACACGACGTGGAAATACTGTGCATACGGCGGCACGTTCTAGTATACGAGTCCACAGCGAAAAGGTCCTGTTGCCAGGAATTAAGAAATGTACCAAATTATTGCCAGAGCTTTTAATATAAATCGCTTTTCACAAAACATGAAGCGCTGTGAGCGTGAGTTCTCGGGATCGAATTGCTCATTGCTGTGTAAACATTGGTCTTGCTGTCTAAACAGTGGTGGAAGGGGGGGGGGGGGGAGTGGCATGACCTTGTGCCGGGGGCCTTATAGCACATTCTCGTGGGGGCCACAAGTTGCCAACACTCGGTATAAGTGAGATATGAGCTTGCCTTGAAGCCAAAGGTCTCCGCAGTGAGATACTTGTGGGCCCCGTTGAGCAGACCCACACTCCAGGTGAGCGAGCTGGTCACCGCTTCCCCGCAGCCGTTACCGTTCATCATCTTGGACAGGCTCCTGCGTGGATGTATACGCTGCTGTCGTCACACCACTCGCATGACGTCACACAGGTGCGCCGAAAGGCGGCACACCAGAACACTCTCCATGTAGAGGCAAATGTTCCGAGATCGAGCGCGAAGTTACTAGTTAAGTATGTACACTCAGTGCGACAGCTGTCTGCATCGAAATTTCGGCGCAAGTGAATAAATCCATTGTTGTATTGATATAATAGCGCAGGTAAAACAGAACGAGGGCGGTGGATGGGGAAGTCCCAACCTTTCCACCGATTGTTTTCAAGACAATTGAAACGCACGCGTATACTGAATTATTATACGCAAACAGACGTACATATACACGCACGTGCTGTGGCAGGGTATAATCTCCCCGAAATAAAATCCTGGTTACGCCAACAGAAATGGCTGACACGCTACTATCCGGCGTAGAGACACGTAGCAGAATGCACAGCAATCACGAGTGACCTCAGCAATGAACAATGAACCTTCTGAAAGCTGTTACAGCGGTATCAGCTTCAGAGATTAGGAACAAAGTCGAGTTTTGCGAGAAACGTTGTTTGGCGTCGTGCACGCGAAGTAAGCTGTACGTTAGCTGCATTTCGAGGGTTGTGAAATTGATGCGAAAACTGGCGATACGGTGGTTGAAGTCAACAAAGTTACCCCTCGACACTAGCATCACATTGGGTGTGGCTCCACGATAAGCATTGTTACTGGTCTCGTTTTACGCATCGCTTTTACGATAATATGTGTTGAAAGCACTTAACCTCGCGTTACCAGCGCAGTAATACTGTGAAATGCGTTTGGGACGATTCGGCTCAGAAACGCGCCCTATTCCTTGTACACGTTGCGAACGCGTCTTCGATTGAGATTTTAGCGGTGTGATTTTCCGCACCTGTTTGTACAGGACGTGTGGTGAGGGGCCCCCGGCTAGTTTCGAACACGTAAGGAATATTGTATATTGATGAACTTCAGTTGGAAGTCCAGCCTTTTTCCGGGCGTTACTTTCTCCTTGCGCTGGCGTTTCAACTAGCTGGAACTCAACCTTTCACCCCATGACGGTAGTTATTGCGCGAGAACTATGTGGTTATAGCGACAACCATGGAAGTTGTAGCGCCAGAACAGAACGACGACAAAGGGACAAGAAGGAGACGAGGAACTAGTTACAGTACTTTAGTAAAGAGTACAGTACTTTAATTACAAAAATGAACTAGCTACAGTACTTTTACTTTCACTTTTCCGTTTCGTTTCCTGATAGATTTTTCTTCGACTTTTTTTTGCTTGTGTTTTTTTCCATTACTCATGAATTGCTCTTTGTGTCACATAGTTTTTGCCAGATGGTTTACTGACTCCTCTATATGTTTTCGCACTCTGCGCAATGAACTCAGTTTAGCGCACGTCTCCTTGTCACTTTGTCGTCGTTCTGTCCTTGCGCTATAACTACCGTCTTGTCATATCAACTAGCCCAAACCGCCACACTTCTAAGTTACCTTTCACCTCCACTTCAGTTGAGATGACTCAGCGGCCGAATTTGCCGAGGAGACGCACATTTTTACTTCCTGGCACGAACTCCTCCCGTTTGAAGGATAGAGTTTCTCAAAATTAACTAGAGGGCACTCTGGCACTCCGATCGTTCAGCGACCATGGGAATGATGGGTAGTACACACATTTGCCTTGTCTTCGTACTTGCGGGCGGCGAATCGTACTTGCGGCTTCGTTTATTGCTGTGTTTAGGTTTTGTTTTGAAAGAAAGATTTAACTCTTTTGAACTGTCTGACCCAATTTGGAAAGGTAAGTCGAAAAAAATAAGGTGGTGAAGTGCAATCGCTGAACATTTGCTGCTTTTTGTTTTGCTAGAAAAAAGCTTTAAGCCACATGAACACACACGGAGCCAAAGGCAGGCCAGAAGTACGAAGATTAGACAAATGTGTGTACTACCACCCATCATTCCCATGCTCGTTAAAGTGCCGTGCGTTGCAGCTTTCATAGACACTAGCGCCAGAGTTCCCTCTAGTAAGTATTGTAGGAAACTCTATGGTTTGAAGCACTCGTCTAACACATGTATATTCTCGCCTCTCCGTGCAACTGACGAGATTTGTCTAATGCTGGAAAAAAAAAATTCTATCGTTTGCCAGACAACAAAAATCACACCGCACACACAAAAAACAGTCGCTTTGCCGCAGTGCATGGTAATTTGGCAGTGAAGCACGCTTGCCGTCAAAGACGCGTGTGCGTGCGCACACTAGACGTAGCTCGTTGGTCCACAAAAGCAGCCTTGGAACTGATAGCACTGTCATGCCAAATATTCGTTTACGCTTGTGATAAATTCGCACGGACGTGAAGTGGCTACCAGAGCGAGGGGATGCACTGAGTCTAGCTGAGTACTTAATCTCAATACGTACATAGTCTTACTAGATACGTATTAGGCAGTCTTAACATGTACATAGCTTTATTAATCGGTTTCTAATCTAGCTCCTCCATCTGTACTTATTCTAGATCACTCAAACTTCACCACGCACTGCGAACGTTAGTTACTATTGTTCGGGTTTAGAACAAACATCCAATTCATAGCGAGGAAACATGGGGAAGAAAAGGGACGAAAGCGCGACTTGTGGGGTTTAATGTCTCGAAGCTGCTCAGATTGCGAGAAAGGTAGAAGGACGCATAATAATAATAACAATAGTTGTTGGAATTTAACGTCCCGAAACCGCAGTATGATTATGAGAAACGCCGTAGTGGAGGGCTCCGAAAATTTGACGTGCTCATAAATATAAGCACACGGACGTCGAACATTCTCGTCTCCAGTTTCGGCAATAAATGTTTCATTCGTGTGCATCCTTCCAAAATGCGGCCGAGATTCGGTCTCGCAACCTACGGGTCATCACTCGAACACCGTAACCATCGCGTGGCGGGTACCCGTGGTATAGTGGGGGGGTTCCCGATAATTTCGACCACCTTGGGTTCTCGCATCGCGCGGTACAGTGGGCCTCTACCGTTTAACCTCCGTCTAAAATCGACCGCGCCGGCGGAAATCGGAAATGCGTCCTTCGGGTCGGCATCCTGGCATCACAACTGTACGCATCCTGGCATCACAACTGTACTACAGTGGCAGCCAAGCAGGCACGTGGTACAACGCTTGCCTGCCATCATCGCTGACAACGCTCGTTTAACCTTAAAAAAAAAAATGATTGACCAGAAACAGTGATATCGAAGGTAGTAAGAGGAATCAGTACGAAGCGTAGATTCGTAGCTTCCCCAGATCACCCTATAGATTTCGAGGCTTTTGCTGTGCAACCAATTGCTCGATTTATTCTTGCGAAGTGTAAAACATTACCCCTCTCTCGCAAATTGCGTACGTGGTTACCATTTTGTTTTTGTTTTTCTTTTCACTTCCACCCCTTATGTAACACCTAGAGTGGTCTCTAAGGTAATAAAATTAAATGAATATGTAATATATTTGTCGTCGTGATTATTGTGAATAAAAACTGAGACGAGTTATAAATTTGTAGATCGGAGTGATCCCTTCCTAAAATATTCACGAAACTTTTTCACACTTCCACCCTCATAAAAAGAAAGAGGGGGGCGGCTCAAATGTTCGCCGCAGATCTACAGTCCCGCACGTTACAGACACTCGAGATTCAGGCGGCACAGAGTTACTGCAATGATCCGCCCGTCATGCTCTTCCCTCTGCTTTCCGAATGGGCCGGACTTTATCCCACCAAGGAAACATCAAAGCTGTCATCAAGGGTTACAGGGCAAAGTCACTACGTGCGCGCAGGAAACTAAGATGGAAAACGTGAACGCTTTTTAGACGTCACCTGGTTTCTAGAAGCATCGTATAACACACGCCGGAGAATCTTCTTGGGCGTCGGAAGGCTTGCACGAACTCACTCTGCAGATCAAGTACCCTTCCGGCACAGGGACGAAGTCGTGAAGTGGCGACGCGCCGTCGGTCGAGGTCTTAGAGAAGGCCGGCAGACGCCGGGAGATCGGACGCAGTCGAAGTTGCCTCGGAACGGTCGACGAAGTCGCGGCCGTATCGGTAGTCTTGACGTACGCCGGGATCAAATATTCCAGAACAACGAGAGTACAACTTGAGACCACTCCGACACAACTAGCCGCAAAGAAGATAGTCCAGGTAGTAACACGTTGAGGATCTTAAAAGTTGGTTTGGAAAGAGGTGACACTGTACTCCGGCGAGTCTTGCACAGGGGGGAGGTGCGGTGCAAACGTGAAGTTAGCGGGCGCGGCGGCACATAGTGGTGGGCAGACCGGTGAAGGGCGACCGCACGTCCACCCGTAGGAAGAAGCAGCAGCAGCTGGGGAAGATGCGTCGGCGCCGGTGGTCGAGGCGCGTCTGGCCCGGCCGAGTCGACGTCGAAGCCATTTGGGGCCGGAGAGCGCGCCGCCCGCTAACCCAGATGCGCACAGCAGGTTGGAAGACCGCCCTCCCGTTCCAAGGGGAGAGGGTCGCGTGTAAGGAGGAAGGCCTCTCGCGTCGTGTCACGGGGGAATGGGAGAATACTGGGCGACATCCTTCAAGCCTAGTAAAATATTGCCACGTTCCATATCCCAAGTTTTTGTTATCGTCCCAAAACACTACACGATTCTCAGCGCAGCTTAGAAGTGTGGCAGCTTGGGCTAGTTGGTATGGCATGACGATAGTTATAGCGCGAGAACAAAACGACGACACAGAGACAAGAAGGACACGAGCGCTCGTGTCTTTCGTGTCCTTGTCTCTGTGTCGTCGTTTTGTTCTCGCGCTATAACTATCGTCTCAGCGCAAACCGCGCCTGAAGATTTCGAGAAGCTTCCGGACTGTATACAGTAGATCATTTCGATAAGATCACGCCCACTGTGCGAACGGTACAGATTGTTCTGGAACCTACGCCAACGCCAGCGATAGCGCTAGAACATTCGACGGCAAGAGTATAAATGCCGACGCGATTCTCCGCTCGTCAGTTGTTGATCGAAGGCCGACGCTCCGCCGCTATCATAGTGCACAAGAGGGGTGTCTAAACGAGCACTGTATGTATAAAATGATGTAAAGAGTTTTTTTTTAGTTTGAAGTTAATAAACTTCTCTTTGTATCAGTCCAAGACTGGTATCTGTGCAAGACTGCTGCTCTAATTGGACTTTCCGTTTACCGGGCACAGGCTCGCCCAAATAAACAGTTAAATCCCAACACGAAGTCTCCTATCTTCGGCCACGTCACGACCCCGTGACGATACTATACGGAGGGCAATAGGCGCGCGCAGCGTTATAGGAGAGCGGTAACTGCAGAGCACGACGAGAAGGCAGGGTATAGATGAGCAAGGAGCGGAGCGCCGATCGCAGTGACATCCTTTGAAAAAGCTGCCACAAACAAAACAATGGCATGCAAAGCGGCGCCCAGAAGGAGTTGCAACAAGGTGACCACGGTTTAAGGGGCCCCTAAGCCTACACTGGAACACCTGCGTAATCGGTTTTGCACATACCACCAGTCCAAACAGATTTTCTATGCCGGCGCCACCGTGCCGTGTTGGCGCCACCTTGACCACGAGTACAGGATTTTGCGAGTCGTAATGGGCGCGACCGCTCCGTCTCCGAGCCTGTCCAGTTGGCGGAATGCGTTGGAAGGGCGCATGAAAATGTGCTATATGGTCATGAAAGACGAGGACCCTCATTTGTGAGAGCGCACATACTTAACATGGAGGGTCAGCTGTTCTTTGAGCTCCTAATAGTTCCTTATTTGCTTGCTCCAGTGGAGATAAGAAATACATTAAAAACAAACAACGATGGAGCTCGTTGACTATGGCGCTTAGTTACGTTGCAATACTCAAGCTTAAATTAAGTACCAACTAAACCACACCGCCATCCTGCCAAAGATCGCTTATGTTCGTTGTGAGATAGTTCCGGTATATCAAACCACCTCGTATCTTTAAATAGTAAAGGCGTATACGTATCCGACCCAGCCGAGTCGTAACATGCACGAAGGAATCGAACCCTCGTGCTTTCAGCAGGGGGTCACTATCCGCGCGGGCGTGCGTAGGACCAGGCGGGCTCGCTTTGCAACAACAGTGCTGCAGCAGCAGCCCGCGATCCGGAACTGCGGCGAAAACGGGCCGACCTATTGCGTCAACTCCTCCTCCGCGACTGGACACGTGACGGGCTCACACAAAGACACCGCCTCGCTCTATCTGCGACGCCAGTCTAGCAGGGGCGGCCGTTTGTCACCGCGGACAATGACATAAAGGCACGGCCCGTGGCCGTCCGTAACGCGGCTGCGGCGGCGGACACTGCGCGCGTCGCTTGAAGACGCCGGGCACAGCTGGAGTGATACGCGCATTGTGAGAGAAAGACGTTAGGCTTAAACGTTATGCGCTACCGCGTACAAAGCGTGCCGGATTTCGTCCCCGGTATAGGCGTATAGACGTGCGCAGAGCTGGGCGTCAACCCTAACTACCAAAGAAGGAGACGGGCATATGGTGGCCCTTCAGGAAGGAGGAGAGCGAAGGTTCATCGTAGCCCCCGCTCCCCCTTATTTAAGTCAAAGTATGGGAAGCCTCGTAATGAAAGAACAGCCCAAGAACACAGGGGCGGAAGGAGTACACACACGAGCACTGTGTGCGTATAGCACTTCCGTCCCCGTCTTTTTGCGCTGTTCCATTACAATAAAGAGAGATATAAAGATGCAAGGAAAGGCAGGGAGGTTGATTTGATTGATATGTGGGGTTTAACGTCCCAAAACCAGCATATGATTATGAGAGACGCCGTAGTGGAGGGCTCCGGAAATTTTGACCACCTGGGGTTCTTTAACGTGCACCCAAATCTGAGCACACGGGCCTACAACATTTCCGCCTCCATCGGAAATGCAGCCGCCGCAGCCGGGATTTGATCCCGCGACCTGCGGGTCAGCAGCCGAGTACCTTAGCCACTAGACCACCGCGGCGGGGCAGGCAGGGAGGTTAACCAGACGCACATCCGGTTCGCCACCCAACACAGGGGAAGGGATGAAGGGGGTGAAAGAGGTTGCAGAGAGATAAGAAGGTACACACAATCACGAGCACACTCGGGGGAGCACACACAGTAGTACAGGCGGTCGCTCAGGTTTGTTGTCTTCAAGTAAAGTAGGAGTGCTTTAGTCGCTTTCTGCGCAATTGAATGCTGCCCAAGGAACTATGGCCCACCGACAAGAATTAACAAAGTATGGGACAGACTTTGCGCCCCCTCTCTTAGGTGAGAAGCTGACTAGGAGCCACCGTCCATGTCACGTAATTAAGATACTCATAGATATGTGTTAATCCTAATCATCGACTCGGTACGTCGTAACGCTTTCATTCGTCGAACAATCATTCCGAACAAAGCGAGGAGAAGGTACATGCCGGTGCCATATGAAGCACTGCTGACTGCAATTAAGCTCGATCGGGATCAAATTCCTCAGCAGCAATTGGTTCCTTTATACAGCCCGCATAAAGCAACCAATCACGGTAATCAAATTCTGTCTCAGAAGCGACTCTGTGACACCGGTATTACAGCAATAGCAAGTTGAGCGTTAATCGCACTACAATACCGGATAATTCGGCCTGACATATCGCTGGCAACGTTCCACTTTCAGTTCCGCGTAACCCAGGTGCGTGCAAAATTGGCTGTGAAACGTGAAAAAAAAAAATTCCACAGAAAAACACATGGAGGAGCATAAGCTAACTTATATGATATCTGGAGTTTTACGTCGCAAGACCGCGATATGATCGTGAGAGACGCCGTAGTGGAAGGCTCCGGAAAGTTAGACCATTTGGAGTTCTTTGACATGCACTGAAATCGCAAAGTACACGGCCCTCGACCGTTTCCGCTCCATCGAAATGCGACCGCCGCGGTCGGAATCGAACCCACAACCTTCGGGACACTGGCAGCTGAGCACCTTGTAGCCACTGATCAACCGCGGTGGACAGCATAAGGTTAAATTGACTGCGCCAAGAGGGTCAGAGGGTTGCAAGAAAGGTAGTTATGCAATTCAATGAAGCGCATTAAAATATTAAGATAGCGCACACTTGTTGCACGCACACAACAGCTGTCCAGGAAGACAGGCTGCAGACGTATACGAGAGAAGATAGTTTGTCCTATACCATTTGCTGCGGCGACCGAAGGTCCAGACACTTCCTTCCATCGCGCTTGAAGAGCCAGTCGAACCGGCGACGTCAGTCTTCGTGTATTACGTGAGGTATATATAACGAGGCACAACAAAAGGCGGCACACGGATCATCCAGTGGAGCGGTTCATCGCCATTATCAGCGAGACGGATTCCTTCCGCACTGAGCGACCACGTGTGGCGCGATCGAGATTCCGAAGAAGAGGAGAGGAGGAACACGCGAAGGCCAAGGATAACCAGCTCGTGTCCCAAGCGGCGCCCACCAGTATCGCACCACCGGGAAGCGCCGCTAGGAAGTGTTTGACGATTGCTCTCTCTCTCTCTCTCTCTCTCTCTCTCTCTCTCTCTTGCTCCATCAGAACTGTTATATTACCCCCATCTGGTTGGCCGCAGACGGGTACAGTTGTACGTGTGTACCCCTCACCAACCTTCACTCTCTCTCCCTTTTGCAGCAATTCGGTGCGTATTCACTTAGCAATAATAATAATAATAATAATAATAATAATAATAATAATAATAATAATAATAATAATAATAAATATGTGGGGTTTTACGTTTCAAAATAGCGATACGATTTTGACACACGTCGTGGTGAAAGACTATACGGACCTCTGGTATTTTCGCCTCCGTCCGTTGAAATGCGACCGCCGCGGAGAGAATCGAACCCGAGACCTTCTGGTCAGGAGCGGAGAATCGTAACCGCTACGACACCGCGGCAGACCAAGATTTAGTTGCAGGTCCAGCGCTTGTCCTCTCTTGGTTCTTCGTCGCTGTCGTTTTTCTTTTACGTTTGTTGCGTCGGTTTCCTCCACAAAATAGCTGCAAATGGTTTACGCAGTATCATTGGCGTAGTCGGGGGAAGGGCGCAGAGGGGTTAAGAGACCGAACGCATATCCATTGCCCCTCGCCCCCCTTTGCTCCTTTCTGTGAATATTTTAGGCCATGGGCGCGTTTTATCTCCGAGTAAAACGGATGAATAATCTACTATACGTTCACGTTCGCTTGACTCCAAAGCTCTATTTACAGGTTTAACGGAGCGTGAAAGCCGCATATCTGCCTCTACGACGTTCGTTCGCTCATTGAATTTTTATTCTTCTTCGAGTTCCAGTAGCCTTGGACGATAGCCAGCTCTGCGAGAGCGGCACAAACAGCTCCACATAACTGGTCGAGGCGTTCAGACGTTTTCGCATGCCACTTGGGCGGGTGACGGCGGGTAACACGGGCAACCCTGAATACGTCGGCCCGATATAGACGCGAAAAGACCATACGGTCTCGCATCACAGGGTGAAAGCGCGAAAGACTAAGGCAGAAAAGAGTCACCTCCAGTAAATCTCAAATCACGTATGCGTTATTCAGCTGCAGAGCTTGACCTTTCGCGAAGCTCTTTTTACGACAACATGTATACTATCAATGCAAGGTACACAATACCGTTCAATATATGTATAGCTCGTTGCGCATGGTAAATGCAAGTGGTGCGAACGCTATAGAACGCGATAGGGATTCATTATTACAAGACTGTTGCGATCACCGGCGATTTCTGAAAAGGTCACCTATAGCTGCACCTGAGGTATACACTGCATGCACGACCGACCGAAGAACGGGAAACCGCCAGCGTGCCGAAGAAACTCAGCAACCTTGAAGGGAACTTGGTGTATATAAGCTTGCATTGTACTTGAGCAACAGCGCAAATGAAGGGATTAAGGAAAGAGAAGACACACACACCTTAATCCGAGCTTTTCGCGCTGTTGTTTTTAAGTACAATGCATTTAAACGAACTCGCCCAGTCTGGCATACTCCTACATTAACCTTCCAGTCTGTATATGCCAACACCGAAGTTTTGCACAGTAGTAAAAAACTGCACGCTCAGAAACATTTTCTGCCGTCTATCCCGCTGTTTTCAAGCTTTCAAGGTGGAGCGTAAGGGCTGACATTATTAAGCATTCGATCATGGCGTATTCAGTGCGGGAGAGGAGACGCGGGTGCAGAGGGCTGCAACCCCATCCTCCCAAAATTTTGATTCAGTGTATACGTGCATGTATACGTACACGTCACATACAAGCGCGCTAACGAACATGCACAGAAGGTGAACATAACCCCCAAACACACCCCTCCGCCCCATCCCCAAGAAAAATCTGGTCATGGTCCTGCTATCCAGCGCCTCTTTGCGGTAAAAAAAAAAAAAAACACATTTCGGGCACGGCGATGTATACCTATGCAGCTCAGACAATTTGCTCTAGGATCTACCTAATATTTGTGATATCTCACTCTTACAGATTTGCTTTTCGATCTATTACAACTTCATGGTTTCATTTATTTATTTTTTTAGCAAGAAGGAGCAGTCGGCGCCAATTTCTTCTCCTCCTATAAAACAGACCAATTACAAAAAGAAATGTCCTCCGTTTGGTGCGGTTTAAATGAACCGACGCATGCAGCCTCGTTTCGAAAACGTGCTTACATGACTCAGCTACGCAGCCGGCGGCGAAACGTGCAACCACACCGACCCACAAAACGCCACGCTTTTCGTGCGGAAAGCGTTGCGCCGCTCCGCCTTCAATTTCAGAACTTTTTTTTTTCTATTCGTCTCGCTATTAATATTCGTATTTCTTTAACGAGGCAAGCACTGTTCGACCGAAACTCGTTAGCATTCGTCGTTGCCGAGAACAAACGACTGCGCCGCTATCGTCCACAACGCGCTGGCAGTTGACGGCATCGGCCTCGATGCATGCCCTTAGATAGAAAGATTAAAATGAGCGATATACATCCGCGCGATATTACAAACTCCTCGAAGGAACCCGCGGACCGGAGCGAATTGATGTGAAATATCTGTCCCCAATAATTACGCGCCGCGGTATAAATATGCAGAGCCGCGGAGAAATCATCGCCGAAGTAGCACGTGGCCACGCGTGCAAGAACTGTTTGCACCGGGCATCTCTCCTGAGCTGAATGTAAAATGACCTGAGCAAAAAAAAAAAAAAAAGAAAAGGGGTGCGCCAAATTTCCGCTCGAGATTGTGTCGCAGCAAGACGCCGTATACCTTATGGACATCATGCAGAAGTCGTGCGGGACGGCAGCTGCTGTATATTTTATCGTTGCCAATAGACGGCGCGGAAGGTATAGCGTGGACATTCAGTTTTCATTACTTTCGCACTGTGTGAAAGCAGGAAATCATGTTGCAGCACCGACGGCATATAGTTAGGATCGTGCATTCTTCGTGGATTGGGATGGCGCTTTTATTCATCGGGCATATCCTTCGAGAATGGTATGCAGCTTACGTGCATGTATACTCTGTCTATGCGTACGCAGTATGACCTTGTAAAGGCTTATCCCGTCATTGTGTTTAAGAACATACGAGCAACTTCAGCTAGGGTTGCCCGAAAGTTTAACATGGTGGAGCCACACATCTTAGCCACCATCATCACAAGGGGCACTGTTGTGGGCTCCGTCGTAGTATGTGTACGCTGGCTCGATATATAAGGGCCTGTTCTATGATCCATCAGTGTGTTTGTGAAATTATGCTATACAGTGGCTTGGTGGATTTATAGCTGCCCAAAAGTTTGACATTGAGGAGCCACACATGCTAATCGTCACCGTAAGCGTCGTCGACAGGGTATACACTATTCTGAACACCGTCGCATTCCTCAGTGAAGCCGCTCTGATTGGATATCAAAACGGCCACGAGCTATGTGATCGGTAGCTAACACGGCGGTGTTTCTAAGTGTACCAATTTAAGCGGTCCAGGGACACGGGGCCAGCCATGGGACACTGTCAAAGTAACAGTATACTCATGCAACGCCAAACATAACTTTAATCGCTTTCTCGTTCATATTGTAAGGCGGTGGTATATGCGACCTTAATCATGGCGTTTCTACTCGAGTCACGTGACAAGTTGTAAGTATATATCTGGCCAATCACCCGGCCCGCTTTGGCAGACGCGCAGAACCTTTCTCGCATGACCGAACATCAAACGTGGAGGCGGCGCTTTCTCTTCCTTTAAAATCGCGCTCGGCCAGTTGTCTTTTTTTTTTCTGTATTCAACTTTTTTTTTCTTTAGATTTCCCTCTTTGGCCAAAACAGACCTGACGGCGGCGTGCACGGTGGGCCCGTTCGGTATTTCGGCCACCGCGCTCAGAGTCACTCGAACGGTGCGGATCGTGCGCTGAATTTTCTCGCGACCGACGCCCGCCTGCGAAGGAAGCCAAGATAGATAACGAGTGGCGTACGAGGCGCAGGCATCGCCGATGCGGAAAAAAATTAAAAAAAAAAAGCTGCTCGAAAGCGAAGCCGTTTTTAGCCTTCATTTATTTTATTTATTTTATTTTATTTATTTATAAATACTGCAATTCCTGATAGGGATTCTGGCAGGTGGGTTACAGTGCATAAAAAGTATACATGGTTTACAACAACTGTACAATTCAACACAGATGAAATGGCTCTTCTTCTCGGGTACAAAAAGTTGTTACAAATAATACAACAAGAACAGAGGATTGGTATACAATGCTAATTAAGGTGGGACTCAAACTTAGAGAAGGCTGTAGTACTTGTGAATTCTGAAGCTTATTCCAATCGGAAATAGTTCTGGGAAATAGTTCTCGAAGGCAGCGTTGTTCGGCGTCAAACAGACGCCGGTTTCAAAAGTATAGCGGTTGTACTATTCACCATATAGCCAATGAATATGCAGGGCGGTGCAATACTCGGGTTGGTTCCTAAACTATACGCTCGTTTTGTTCTACCCTACAGGAGGCTAATCACGCAAAACTGATCCCTCGGACTACTACTGGCTAAACACGAAACTCGTTCCCCTGCAAAGGTGCGCACAGGTTGTCTAAACAAAAGTACAATGCGGAAGTGAGGTCGCGGTGGTGCATGCAATCTGCACGCAACAGCCCTTATGACCCGTTCATCTTATACAGGAGCCTAAGAATGGTTTTGTTCGTCAGGCTATATATACAAAATAACAATACGTACAGTCCGGTCCACTGTTAAAGGGAACGCACCGTTTAGTAACTGCCACGAGTATCGCTTGGATACGGTGCAACGACCCAAAGACAAGCTGGTTATGCGCGAATGAGATGTAATCGATTGTAGCAAGCACGTCTCAGGGATTAGCGGTGCAGAAGTGGTTCAACTATAGTGCTGATAGTACGTCGCATACGGAGTCTCGCGAAGAAGAACTCGCCAAGAAGGCAGCAGGATTAGAATCGACACCAAATCACAAGAAACAAGCGCCGACTAATCGATAAAATGAGAAAAATAGTAAAAACGTTTAGGTCTCGCTATACAGGGGCCTTACTTACACAGAATGAAATGCTTCGAGTGACATTGGTAATACAGGCTTTGGTGATGTGACGGAAACATCGATCGTATATCGGGGGTACAGATAGTCTGAGAGTTCTCGTTGAACATGTTTTCTGATGTCGGAATGTGAAGATGGGTTGGTTGGGAACTTGGTATGGCATTACGAAGTAAAACTCCGAGCGCAAATGGAACGCTTGCGGTGTTTGTTTACGTGCTCGTCTTGCGTCGTTTATTTGCCCTCATTGTTTTACTTCACAATGCGAAGGGATTACAGACGAAGCGTTGCCGTTTTTTGCTCTCTTTTTTTTTGCAGTTATCTTCGCACTGTCCCATTCGATTTCGTGGACAGTGAACACTGCGTGTTCGGCTAGCGCGTTCGTTGTCACGTGCTTGGTTTTTACATCATATCGATGTGCCGCCTAATCCTTTCCCAAAGTCACCCGTTCCTATCCAAATGCGGAATAGGAGATCGACGCCAAGTATATAATGTACGAAACGCGGAATGCGACGGCGTCTTCAAGGAAGAGAAAGGATCAGACGTGGAAGGTCACGCTAGACCAATGCACCAGGGTACGCGCCAAAGAAAAAGAAAAAAAAGGATCCACGAATTAAATGAAGAACAGAGAGTTGAAAAAAAAAAAAGAAAAGGCGAAGACGCCAAGCACGGCTTGCTGCAGTCGTCGTCGGCGGCGTTAAGACCAATCTCGGCACGCCGATTATTACCCTCGTCGAAATGACCTTGAAAAGCACCCCCCCCCCCCCCCCCCGAGAGCCGGACAAGCGGCGGAGCAGGAAACGTCGAGGGCAGAAAACAACTCAAACAAGCGACTAGAAGGTGGACAAACTGGGAAAAACAAACAAGAAAAAACGAAGGCACTGCCAAAAGCGCGGGCGCGGTAATCAGAACGCGAGGAGCACTGGCAACGACCGACGTGGCGCTGCGGCCATTGCACGCATGCTCAATGGAGGGACAGCCGAGGGCAGAAGGAAAAAAAAAAAGTTTCTCAGAGGAGCTGCCACGCTGTTATAGAGCGCGTGTACAGGCAGGCGACTCGGTAGCCGCTCCAAATTTCACGCAACCCAAACGCGAGCGTCGTATCTTGCGAGGAAGAAGTAATAAGGCACGCGCGCTGCACACCGAGTAATAATCACCCGTTTCTATTTTCGGGCGCGATGGAAGGAGGAGGAGGAGGAGGAGGAGGAGGAGGGGATCACACTGGAAGCGAAAGCTAGCCTGGATGCGTCTTGCGAAGGAAAAAAAAAAAGATAAGCCAGCGGAGTTACGTTATAAGTGGGCGCGGCTGTGTAATTACGCGTCAGAACATGCATGGACGTCTTTCGTTACGCGAATGTATAAGACCGCGAGAATAAAGCGTGTGCTCTCTCTTTTTTTTTAGTTGAGTCTTCAGCAATGACCTCGTCTGGTGTGAGCTTTAGGATTACAAGCGCGAAGTGGAACACGCGAGTTCTCGCTTTGGGATCCCCCGCCGCTGTATACACTGTTCCCACATGAACGTGGAAACGAGAAGACTCGAGACGGGCGGTCCGCACACAACTACGTTCCGTATAGCAATGTTCCTGGGAAGGGAAAAAAAAAAAAACCTCATACGCACGTCTAGAGAAGCAAGCCTCTTTAACGACGTAATTTAGACGAAAAAAAAAAGAGTTCTTCCCGGACTTAACGTCGCGAAGACTGGTTAAAAAGGCCAACCACTGCCCAGAACATGAAATTAGACGACTCCACTGATGAAAATGTCTGGGGTACTACGGTCCCAAAAACAACGATACGATTACGAGAGACGCCGCCAGTGGAAGGCTGCGGAAATTTTGACCACCTGGTGTACACTCACACCGCACCGTACATTTCGCCTCCGTCAAAATGCGACCACACCCCACAGTACATTTCGCCTCCGTCAAAATGCGACCGCCGTAGCCGGAATCGAACCCGCGACCTTCCGGTCAGCAGCCGAGCAACCGGTAACCGCGCCGGACCCTCACGGAAAGATTGTCCGTCGCATTGACTCAAAACCAGCGCTGTGTTTTCCCGTCAGAGGTGGATTTATATATTTAATTATTCGTTTATAATCTTGAAAGATGACCTGTGGCTCCTCTTGCGGCAGAAAAAAACGAGAAGAAAAAAACGAACCATATGACGCACCCGGTCACGTGACCGTTGATTGCTGTAAGCGGTCGACAATTTTTTTGTTAGTATTGCAATATTGTTAGTTTCATTGTATTAAATATTACTCCATAAAGATGTACATATAGATATGCGTTAGTAGTATGTATATAGAAAGATGGCGCTGCCGTCACGTAAGGTAATTACTTCATGCTCGTCAGCGCCTTTTGAGCAACTATATACTAGCTCGCCGACTAAAGCTCAACAAACCGATAATCTGTGTGTGGGACAAAACAAGGGATCACTCTGTCTCGTTGTCCGGTAACCAGCGGTTTCAGCGGATAAGGTGGTTGCCCTGGTAACACCCACCGAGGGCATTAGTTTGATTCCATGCCAAGGCAGCAGAAGCGGCAGAATTTCTACAAACGGCGAAATACCAAAAAAAAAAAAAAAACCGCCCCCCGTGCTTATAGATCGGTATTGCGTGTTCGAGCCGGCGTTGTGACTATTGGACCTTTCTTCAATGCTGGAATCGATTTAAATCAATTCCAGCGATGAAAAATAAAATTCCACATGTCGAAACACAGAGGGCCCTGCATGTTTACCGAAGTTTTTTCTTTCATCGCAAGCTTTTTTATCGCAACCTTTCTGCCACACTGTGCTTATAGATTATCTTACTCATATTTTTTTTATTTCTCCGTAAGGAATTAATGCGAATTAGTCAGAGAGGCAAAATGTGCAACGGTGGAGTTGAAGACAAAGCGAAGCGAGATAGCCGCTAAGCCCTATCGTTGCAAGCATCCTTGGTGCAGCCTTCGACATATCAATGGGAGCAGGTGGCCTCGCTATTCGGACGTCCATTCTTGTTGACGACGCTGTCCGGAATACAAGAAATGTGGCACAGACTCGGAGGCGATGTAAGAGATAATCGATGTCATTCGCCGACCGAAGCTATCCGACCCACTTCCGAGTGATGTACGTTGATACGAAAGAAGAGAGTGTCTATAAGAGTTATAGAATGAGGACTGATAGCACTCATTGAAGTCGTTACGTAGAAGGAATACGTATACGCTTAGATATGCACATACGTAGAAGGAATACATACGTTCATTGAAACCTCGCATGCCGGTTATGATATACGGATGAAAAATTATATGGACGTGCGAAAAGATTGAAATGAACGTGCTCCCTTGGTATCGCTGTGGTGAAAACAGAGCGGCTCACGCTAAGAAGATAAGTTTGGAAGTGGCATGGCGACATGTACCTCGTTTTGTGGACGTGCCGATCGCGGTGACGAAGGAGGAAATATCACCCTCTCGGAAACCCCCTTGGGCGAGGTAGTAGTAGTATAGAACTGCGGCCCAGAGAAAGGACAAAATTACCGATGCAGTGGAAATACGGCGGGTGTGTGAATTTAGCGCTTAAGAGGCGCTCTATTGCTCTTCGCTCGTGCGTTTCTAAGGCCATCAGCCACAAGTGGCCAGTGAGGATCCAACGCGTGTGAGCATAACTTTATTAGAGCGACCGGTCTCTATATACTCCACGCACAAACACAAAAAAAACGCGTCCTCGTTCCCTGAATGCCACCTTCAAGTTCAGCCGAGGTTCTGTGAACACTTGAGAACCGAGACAATGCTGCGGAAAAAATTTATATATATATATATATATATATATATATATATATATATACACACACAACTACGGCATGCAATAGTCATCTCCAGAAGACAAGCGCACGAGGGCTTTTCGATTACAGTGAGCCAAAGTGCACCCTCCCTCTCTCTCTTTCCGCACTGCATATTGGCTGAGTACGAAGGAAAGGAGCTCCGTAATAGACGCGAAGGTGAAACTCAAGCGATGATGTAGTTTCTCACAATTGCTCCCCGGCCTTTCGGGGAGTAAAAGATGGAAAGTTATTCTGGGAATGCGGAATCGGGGGCCATCAGTAGTCATTATAGTCCAAAACATTTATTTATTTATTTATTTATTTGTGCAACAAGATTGTCATGGTACTGATGGCAAAAGGTGACGTTAGGAGAAACGGCACCCGACTAGGCCTCTAGCACCATACACGCACTCACTGCACAGAATAATCACGTGCGTGTGGTGAATAATTAACATAAGTACAAGCACGTATATATAAACGGTAGACATTACATGTACCTGCAATGTACATTACATGTAGACAGCGGTAGAATTGAATAAAAAAAGATGTGGCAGTAACTTAGTACGAGATACACCATATACGCAAATAATACAGAAGGAATGGTACGAAAACAGATTGTCGCATCCCTGTACATCAACAAGTCGGACATGTTCTGTAGTTTAAATGTGCTGTCTCCTTTAAACTACAGAACGAGAAAACATTGATCAGAACTAACAGACAATTAAGCCAAGGAAAGTACAGGGGATGTTATTTGTAATGTAAATACACGGCAGCTCAATCTCCCCCTTTGGGGGAAGATCGAGCGACCGTGGTAAATGTGAAGAAACTCTAGTGGACGGAAATATAACTGGCCGCTCACAGGGACTCTACGTGCGAGGTTCGAATGACGCGTCTCATGCTCCCTACAAACTGACCTATACGGCAACAGTCATCCCCCCACCCTTCCGTCTACTTTATATAGGGTATATAACTAGTGGATTTGGAAGGGGGGGGGGGGGGAGTAGGCTGCTGCTTCCCTGCTCCCATCATGCATTCGCCTATGTGCGCAAACAAACGGTCCAGTCTTTAGCCATGGCAAGCACCTTGTTTATTGGTCTCTGTGGTACCACGTGCACGAATTCTCGATGGTCCTCAAGCGGGGGGACATGTCGACATACAAGCTGCTCCCCTCTTTGCAGAATGACAGGTATGAGGACGAGTCTGTGTTGAGACCAAGGTAAAAAAAGGGGGGGACAGCGCCAAGAACGAATACAAACGCCCTAGAAGATGACAGGGCCTGCGCTGTCTCCTGCCACCTTCTGGTCCCTTGTACTCGCTGTCCCTTCAGCAATAGCGGCCCCACTTTCCCATCTATTGTCAGCATGGCAGCCCGATGCCGGAGCCGTCCTTCCACTGCGCCCTGTCGCCCAGTGGGGCCTGACAGAAAATTAGGTGCCTTCTTCCTCCTCCTTCTAGAATCACTCAACAACAACAGTGAGCGCCGTGCACCTGCAGCTCTTTTTCGGCGGAGCTGCCTTTGGCCGAGCGGTAGGCTCGCCGATCGACGCCCCGGAGAACCAGCGGAAATGGATCGGGCCGCCGCCGCGAGGTCGACGACCTCACCTGGCGCTGGGCGCACACGCCCGCGCGCTATGGTCAAACCTGTTGGCGGGGCGCGCTCTTCTCCCGTCCAAGTCGCGTGCGACCTCGTCGAGAATCGAGTCTTCTGCGCATATTTCACGCCACCTGCTTCTATTAGCGAAGTTGTAGGCCGTTTCACGTATACTGACCACTATGCTAAGTCACGTCATTTTCACTGGTATAGCGCACCACGACAAGGACACACACAAAGGAGAGATGCACACACACACACAGCACTAACTTGCAACTAATGTTTTATTTGCGATCACACACGCTGTTTTATACAACAGAAGACCGATAAAACCTGGATAATGTCACGTCAAGAATACAGCACAGCCCATGCACGTGTCATCACCGATAGCGACAATCTACACTAGCCCGTCAATCTACACTAGCCCGCTTTTGAAATAGACAAAATGAAAGAAAAATGTGTGAGTGTGGCTTCCATAGCTTTATCATCCAAAGAAAAGAAGTATCTAGAATCTTCACTTTGACGGGCTAGTGTAGATTGTCGCTATCGGTGACAATCTATACTGTATACTGACCACGAACATTTGTCGCCGAACAGCACGAGATGGGTCGGTGTACTGCCTAACGTTTGCTTTTAAACGCGAACTTGTATAGGCCGTTTCACGTACTGACGATGAGTATCACCGAATCCAACTACCGCGTTCGTTCGAACACTTTCAGCACCGGACGGGTTGGCACTGCCTAACTGCGGCTAAAACATTTGCTAACGCTCACTGGAGGGGTTATATGACATGATGGTGTCACCAGGGTTGCTAATATGGTGACGATGGCTGACACATACCATGTGGACCAGAGTTGGCTAACGCTGAATAAGTGAACGCTGGCGTATTCTCACTCTTGACCGTTCTCTATCCGCTGTTGTAACAGTAACGTTGTCTTCATTCAATCTGAATTCTACGACCGAGTTTTCCGCGAAACCTTTTTCACTCGCCTGAGCTTCGAGTAAACAGTGAAAGAAAGAAAAAAAAAACGCGCATGAGCGACTTGGCCGATTCGTGCATGCTTTTACTTGAGTGTTGTGCAGTTCATTGCTGACGGAATCACCAACAAGCAATTCTAAATGGGCTGGTCAAAAAAATATTAAGAAAGCAACCGCGGATATCTTCCTACTGCAGTCGTATTCCAACTAAAGTAACTGGCGTGTTTTTTTGTTGTTTTTGTTGTTTGTGTGTGTGTGTGTGTGGGGGGGGGGGGGGTAGCTGGCTCTGGAGGTACAGCCGACCAGATCACGCTGAAACGGACAGCGCACATAGCGTCCTGTTGTACGATAGTGCCATAGGTCTTATGCCCCGATTGCACCGGAACAACGACTTTTCCTCAATAGAACAAAGGTTCTCCCGCCAGATCAATCAAGCGATCAAACAATCGAATAGACCAAGCGCTATCGTTGAACGATGTTATTGTGGAACCGAGACGAGATACTAACAAGGGGTGTAGGCAGAAGTTTCGGGGCGAGGGGGCACCTCCCTGAATTCGATGGGATGGGGGCACCTCGAAATAGTCATTCGCTCTGTAAGCCATAGCGAAAAAGAAATTGAGGAGGGGGGGGGGGGGAAGAGGGGGCCCGGCGTGCCACCCCCTGACTACGCCATTGGCCCTAACCACACGCTTCGACCAACCCGATCGGTTCACGTGTTCGCCTCGCCAGGATGAGGTGAAATGAGGCGACGAAGACGGCGGCGGCCCTCCCTAGAGCGCGTCGTGAAACAAGACGCGTGACGTGGTGAAGGAACACGCTACCTCTCACGCGTCCCCGCACACGAGAATTCCCCCCCCCCCCCCCCCCGCATACCGAGACGCTCGTAAACGAGACGGCCTGCCGCCCTCCTCGCTCGGGCCACTGGTGTTCGTGCAAGCGAACGCGCGGTAAACATCACGCCTCCGTTCTTCTTCCATCTCGCCGCCGCTTGCTGCTGCGTGGGAAAAGCTTCACGGGCGGCCTCTTCCTCAGAAGGCCGTTTTCTTCCTCTTTTTTTCTCCACGTGCTCACATTACTCCAGTGCGCAAAGCTGCTTCTCGAGCGTGTCTATCTTTACCGCGTTGCGAGTTACACTTGTTGAGTGGACTCGGGTTCGACCACCTTCGTGTAAGGCTGATTAAAAGCGCGGCGCTAAGTCTAGTGCCCCCCCCCCCCTCTTCCACCTACTCCAAGATCGTCATGCCTTAGCTAACAACGTAGCCCTGATCGTCGGCCATTTTTTATAATTGCCGGGGTTTAACGCCCTAAAACTGCGACGTTATTATTATTATTTATTATTATCATTTATTCAATACTGTGGGCCTTTTCAAGCCTATACAGGAGAGCGCGTACAGAGCAAATAACACTTCATATCGCAAAGATAAAAATGGAAAGAAAAATAACGATATAACAGTATAAAGCAATAAATGAATAATCCACATGTGTTTCACTGAAATAAACTACTTAGCATGATAACATCAACGGTAACATTGATATGCAGACGCAGGCGGTTAAAAGCACATGTAGCAATGTGGGAGCACATGCGCGATACACTGTTTCAACCTTTATTTCGGCGAAGATAGCACAGGATTTATTGCAACGCCTCTAAATGAATGTGGAGACATGATGATGAGAGACGCCGTACACAGTCGAGGGAGGGCTCCGGAAATTTCGATCACCCGCGGAGTCGTGCGAGGTGCGCCCAAATCGAAGCGCCCGGGCCTCGGACCATTTTCGCCTCCATCGGAAAATGTGGCGGCCGCCCCGGCCGGGATTTGATCGCGCGACACCTCGAGCATCGTAAGCATAGCAACCGTAACGGGTCGATTAGCCGCTTATTTGTTGTAGTGAAACGAACCTTGCAGAATCAGACTTACGAATTTTGATCGAAGCAATAAAATATATACTTTTGCATTCCTCGCTCCAGCACAGCGCACGGTCAGTCCCGATTGAGTCGCCCACTCGTAAATGGGTAACGTATCGCCGCTGACGTGGCACGAACGCTGACTCGGATTTGAGCGCTCACCGTTACACGCCGAGTGTGTAAAGGATATAGACGACTGCGCGGTTGTTCGCGCATGGTCGCTCGCTTGTTTTATAAATGCGGTTTACAACAAAGCTTCATTCGTGAGTCAACACTCGTGCGGCACGCCTTTCCTCTTTCTGTGCTTGCGTCGTCGTGTCCTCGCATTTGCTAAGCGTGCATCTGTACCGACATGCACAGTACTATAAGGTGATGATGACTGATTTATATGTGGGGTTGTACGTCCCAAAACCACCATATGATTATAAGAGACGTCGTATCGGAGGGCTCCGCAAAATTTGGACCACCTGGGGTTCTAACTTAACGTGCACCCAAATCTGAGCACACGGGCCTGCAGCACTTTCGTATCCATCGAAAATGCAGCCGCCACAGCCGGGATTCGATCTCGTGACTTGCTGGTCAGCAGCCGAGTACCTTAGCCACTAATCCACCGCGGCGGGGAAAGTTCCAACGTGAAGCTCCAATGTAAACATCCAATGTAGAGTTTGAATTGAGTGTTTCAGTTAAGAGTTCCATTTATTAGTTTCAATGTAAAGTTCCAATGTGAAGCTCCAATGTGAAGCTCCAATGTGAAGATCCAATGTTAAGATCCAATGTGAAGATCCAATGTGAAGATCCAATGTATAGTTTGAACTAAGTGTTCCAATTATGAGTTCCAATTATGAGTTCCAATTATGAATTCCAATTATGAGATTCAATTATGAGATTCAATTATAAGATTCAATTATAAGATTAAATATGAAGTTCCACTGTAATGTTCCAATGTAATGTTCCAATGTAATGTTCCAATGTAAAGTTCCAATGTAAAGTTCCAATGTAAAGTTCCAATGTAAAGTTCCAATGTAAAGTTCCAATGTAAAGTTCCAATGTAAAGTTCCAATGTAATGTTCCAATGTAATGTTCCAATGTAATGTTCCAATGTAAAGTTCCAACGTAAAGTACCAACGTAAAGTTCCAACGTAAAGTTCCAACGTAAAGTTCCAACGTAAAGTTCCAACGTAAAGTACCAATGTGGAGAGGAAATGCAGAATTTCAGCGCCGAATCGCAGCGCATTCCGGGCAACGAGGCAGACGCCGTCCCTCTCGATCGACGATCTTCAGACAGCTGCATCCTGAGGAGTCACTGCAAAAGTCCCTGAACCACCGCACTGCTCTCCCAGCCGGGAACTGAACTGCCTTCGTCTCACTCAATGCGCGCAATGCAACCCGATCGCTCCGGAACGAGACGGTCTGAGCTTGTGCGTATAATGCCTCGCAGCATCTCGTTAGCAACGGCGCCGCCAGTCTGCAGCACCATGTATGCAATACAGCTGGCATGCAGGCAGACGTTTTCTACACTGTAAACAAAAGTTAGCCGAAATGGGAGTTTCTCCAGCACATGAGCCCACAAAACTCCCCTGCCCCAATTATTTACTCCCTGGTAGGGAGTGAACTCGGCACATGTCATCGTAAAATGCCCCCTCCGTAATCACAGAGTTTATGAACGACATGACCTTGCTAAACTCCCCAGGGAGTTTCAGGTCACGTGGTTACAAACTCCCTATAGGAGCTTTAAAAACCCTCTTTGGGCGTGACGTGTGTGTGTGTGTATGTGTCTGTACGGGCATATGTTTGCACGTCGGTGTGAAACACATGTGATTTGTGTGGCTAACCGTGTAAGCATCTGTCAACAGGCAACGAAATTATAAGTGCAGCGAAGAATAGCAACGACCGGTTGGTATTTACTGGGAACATTTCAATATATTTCGCACCTTAAACCACGCTGCACATCGGTCCGATTCCTCAACGAAACGTCCTGAATGCCACGCTTCAAAGGGCCGAGTAACAAAAAACTTCGAAGAATAAATTAATGGTAGCAAAAGTAAGCTGTTACGATCGTCAGCGGCTGCTCCTGGAGTTTCACCATCAGAAACTTCGAAGTGGTCTGAAGTAGGCTTCGCTCGACTACGGCAGGCTGGCCGGCAACCGGTCTGAGAGTTGCGCCGGCGACGCGCTCGCCCCGTCTCTGCCAATAGTGGCTTCTCGGAGTGTCACCGGTATTTCACCGGCTGTAACATCTAAGTGGTAAGAAGGCCTCGCTATGCCGTCGGTATCAAGCCGGCATCGTATCGAACTCGCACTGTGCGCTGGCCACCGCGGCAAGCGCTACGAGCTAGCACCGACCACCGGCGATGCAAAGAATGTGTTTCACAAAAAATGAAGGCTGCTGGGATGTATAACAGTCTTCTGCGCCTTGCGACAGCAGCTGTCAATGACTAACTACAAGGCGAGCGCCGAACGAGGCGGAGTACGATCGTCAGCGATTGCACCGTAAAACTTCGAAGCGGTTCGAAGTAGGCTTCGCTCGACTACGGCGGGCTGGCCGGCAACCGGTCTGAGAGTTGCACCGGCGACGCGCTCGCCCCGTCTCCTCCGATAGTGGCTTCTCGGAGTGTCACCAGTATTTCACCGGCTGCAACATCTAAGCGGTAGGAAGGCCTCGCTATAGCGTCGGTATCAAGCCGGCATCGTATCGAGCTCGCACTGCGCACCGGCCACCGTGGCGAGCTCTGCGAGCTATACATGCAATGCATGCGAGCAACGGGAACAGCGACTGCGAACCGTCTCATTCGTTTAGGTCTATCGCTCCGTAGCTTAAACTGCGTGGATAGCGGACACCTATTTCTGTGCATGGGAAAAACGAGACGTAAACTGCACATCAGAGCATTTTGTGATCGCCAGCTGTCATTCATCGAATCACCGTGCCGTACTCGTGAGTGAGGCCTAGTCGTCGAACGCGGTAGCGGCGGTCTACCTCGGTTCATCGCTGGAGCTGCTGAATGTGCCTCGTTAATGTGTTCATTCAAGGCCGCGCGCACTTTGTGTATGATTCAGTGCATTTTACGGGTCCACAAACAGCACTGCTGATGCGAATTCAGCCTGTACGACAGAGCGTCAACTGATTAAACTTTTTCGTTATAGTAAAAAAATATTAAATATTAGGCAGGATTAGGTTAAAAGGCATGTGTGTTGAAGTGCTTACATCAGACCACCGCAAGTTCATACTTACGCCGTGCGTATTTATTGCTTAATTATTAGAAAAAAAAGGCTTTCACCTGGGCTACAGGAGGTCAGAATGTGGTGCCTATATATACTCGGTGACTATATGGTAGGTGTGTACTGCGTGTGGCAAGCTGTGGTGAGTGCGAGTGTTGTGATATTACGTGAACGTTGTGATAATGTTTGTGTACTGTAATCATTGTTGTGCGTATTAAATGTAATGTAATTAAAGTTACGCTTGCGCATGGTACGGCTGCTGACGTAATTTTTTTTCTCGGTCGATGCAAAAAATTTACTCCCATACTGACCTGAAAAAGTTCCCCTATGGATGTAAAAAAAAACCCCCCTGACACCATGCGAAAACCCCCTTCTGATGGGGAGTAAATTTTTTACTCCCAGAGACGGGTTTTTTAAAACTCCCATCTGGGTGTGCGCTAGAGGACAAGGTCATTTACTCCCATTTCGGCTTATTTCTGTTTACAGTGTAGACGCCGTGCATAAATTAGCGCCTTTGTGTGACATCTGCAGTGTAGCTGTCCTATAGCGACGATAGGCCTCACTACTGCATCGCTGAACTCGGCACACAAATTGAGACAACGATGGAGGTTTCATTCTAATAATAAACTTGAAGATGGAGGTCTGAAGTGCATAAAACGACTCCAAGCAAGGAATGACGCTAGAACAAACGTTTCAACAAGACTTGTGTTCATAAATGCAGCAACTGTACTACCCTGCGAAGTACAGTCGGCCAAATCTTTAGCTATCGTGTGTGAGTGAGTTTTTTTTTGTGTGTGTGTATCTTTGCCATACGACTGAATGAAGTTTCAGTTGAATTAAGGACCAGTGTATGCCCATCAAGCACATGTCCACGAAGCAATTTTTTGTAGCTTCGATCATTCTATAATATGGCGCTGAGAGACAAAAAAGTGGCCGCTGCATGCGCACAAAAGTTATGTTTTGGCCGACTGTACATCATTCGTATTCAAGTTTAAGGCTTCTTTGCTTCTGACCATCCGCTTTTTGGGTTTCCGACGAGAATCGCGAGGCTGACTGAAGTGCGAGTAAATGCGGTAGAGCACCTTCCCACGACTCTTTTCAGCCCAAAACACACGATATGAAATCCTGTTCACGACGTCACTTCATGCGAAATCTTTGACGTCCCATAGACGTCACTGTGACGTCATCGTGTGCCGTTCTGTTACAAAACGCGACGTCATCACGTGACATCGTCGCTTAGTCGCGGGCCGATCACGGAGGCTATGCAAAGCCAGGCGAAGTGGGGAAATCTTGCGATGCCCCCGATCCTGGAGGTAGTGCAAAAACAACGTTAGCGCAGAAAGATTTCGGAGGAGGGCGGGAGGGAGAGATGAATCGATAGATCGACCGAGAAGAAACAAAAAAAAAAACGCGTCCGGTGCATAATCTGAAGGTTACGAGTTCGGATCCCACCGATGGAAGGGACATATTATCGTTCTCTTTAATTACTTTAGATTTACATACTTCAATGCGCAACGAAGCGCAACAAAACGAGCAGACTGATAGGACAAATAACGACGCACAACAACTTACGTTAAAAATATTACAGGTAAGAGACGAAAATTAACGTCCCTAGTGCCTTACCTGGCCTAATTGCCTATCTGATTCATTTTATTAGGAATGCATTATTGTGTAAATATGAAACTCACAAGGTCCGTCATGCATTCATCACTCGTTGGCGAAAGCCACCTTCTGTTCTCGGTCGATGTGTCCTCTACCCCCCGCCCCCCTCTTACACCTAACGTCGTTTTTGCATGGCCTCAAAGATCGAAAAGGCTAACCCCCCCCCCCCCCCCCGGCTTTACCCTGCCTCTGTGATCAGACCACGCTTGACGGAGCGACGGTGTCACGTGATGAAGTCGCCATGTGAAGTCACATGTCACAAATTTTCACAATCTGCGGCTTCGTGATGACGTCTTACGTGATGCCTTTTTTTTTTATCACTCATGTTGACGGCTCTGACGTTGGACGCCGGTCAGCTTTGCATTTGATGAGGCGCCTAAGGATTTCGAGTTAGAAATGAAACCGCTACACGCGTCTTTCCAATATACGTCGACAGCGTCAAGCTGACTCCCATCCACACTCTGATACAGACGCACAGACATACAGACAGAGAGACGGGGTTACGGGAGGTCAGGAAGACTGCAATACGAGACGCGCAATCGTTCGGCAGTGGCCTAGACAGGGCGGCCGTGCCAGTCGAGTAGACAACCGGGGGCAGTAGTACTAATTTGGTCGACCTCTAGCGCAAAGAGCGTCGTTGTACATAATGGGGCTGTTCGACCCGGTTTCTATTCCGGGCAACAACCGCGGCCGGCCGGCCGCCCAAGTGGACAGACTCTGTCGTGCTCGCGCCTTTGCAGCCTCCGCGCGAGACGCTCTTGGTCCGACAGAGTTCACTGGCACGATGGCCGAGCGCTGCCTCGACTGCACAATGGGCGGCGCATGCACCCGAAACGTCACATGCAAACTGTTTGCTCCTCTCCTTCTTTATCGGTGTCTCTCCTTCTCCGACTGAAGAGGAAGACATATTGTAATGAGACAGGCGCCGTTGCTGATGATGACCTGCGCTGGTCGGTGTTGAAGGGTTCATGGGTTCCGCGCCTGCAGACAGAGAGCCAAAGCGGCACTCAAGAGTTTTTATTCGTCCAGTTTTTTTTTTTTTTTGTGTGTGTGTGTGTGTGTGTGTGAGCGCGCGCGCGCACGAGAGAGAGAGAGAGAGGTGAAATGGTGGAAAGTCGACATTAATTGCTCATACCGATTGGCAACAATGCACTGGGGACGAGTCTGCATGATGCGTGGCACGTGCTGTTATCTATGTATAGTCACATGGTCCGTACGCAAATATGTCACAAATAAAAGAATGCACTGCTCGCATACACGATCACATTGCGCATGAATGGCGACGCAGCAAACTGATTGGTTCGTCCTTTGGCGCACCTATAAGGCCGTTCTCATTCGCGTGAATAGGACACGGGGCCGATACTGAAAGTAAAGTGGGCAGGTGAGATTAAGAAGTTTGCGGGTGTAAAACGTGGAAGAGGCCTTTGCCCTGCAGCCGGGCGTAGTCATGACGAGCTCTGCTGCCCCGTTATGATTATGCGATAGCTCTGCCCCTGCGCCAACAGTGAGAACTTCAATCGCGCGTATACCTGGCGAACAAAAAAATATGCTCTGCCGATATTATTCCCTCTCGCAGCTCGCGCATGTGAACACACGTTACGACGCGTTTGAGCGAGAGGCGGGAAAATCAGGCGTCGCTCGAACTTCGATGGACGCGATCGCGCGCGAGGGCAGGGAAGGTTCTCCTGCTCGTCGATTTCGATCGCCGAAGCACGCTGACCCCGATCTCGGCTTCTTCGGCGGCGGTCACGGAGGCCGCGTGCCCGCGGGGCCTTGGGCGAAGACGGAAGCCACCAACGCGGCGTCTTTCTCGTCGTCGGGGCTTCTTCTGTTCGGGGAAGCCAGCGTGGAGAAAGCCGAACTAAGCGGAGGCAGGCGTCCCTCACCGTCCGTGACTGACCGGGGCTGTGTCCACTACTCGAGCTTCGCGCCGTTCTCCGTTTGGCGATTAGACGTTTGACACTGAAAGATTTAGCCTAGTACGATGATGGCCCAGCCGGGAGCTGGAAGTAACTAATTTTACCGTGTTTTGACACAATATTAATGAGATCCAACAGACAATAATGCCAAAGAATGTATAGAGGAAGTTATTAGAACCGATGTAAAGTAAATAAGAAGAAAGAAAAGTGGGTGAAAAAATAACTTGCCATGAGCGGGAATCGTACCTATACGACCTCCGAATAACGCGTTCGATACCGTTCGAGATGTATATAGCGTTTACAAGACAGCGCGTGTGCTTATGCTGCAGCGACGCGTCCGCAAACGTTATCATCACACTGACCAAATAACCGACCATTTTCGGAACATCGAATCACTTACGCGTGCTTTCGGCAAAGCGCGCCTCACGGCCACACTGCGTTCGATCCGCGAGGTGAAATCGACGCGTCTATCATCTGCACATTAGAGAGTTTTAGTACTGCGTACGCTGCGTACGTGACGGCGTTGCGTACGTAAGGACGCCACGTTCTGCCTAGTGCGCATGCGCAAACCGCAACGCGCACGTATCGCGTTACGTACGCAGCCGCTACGTACGCACGCATGAGATGCGTGCGTGCGTACGTATGAGGTGATCGCGCCGCTCTCGAACAAGTTCGCGAAAGCGCGAGACTTCGTTTTGCAAAATGGCGGCACCGAAGGCAAGCACCGACCAGCTCTGTGGCTTAAAATATGGCCATAATCTGGCTATAACACTTGGATTGGCTCACATTGGTTGTCAACAACACGTGCTTCTATTTTGATCTACCAGATGGCGCAACACGCTTCACGCTCGTTACGTACGCGGGTACTACGGCGTACTAAAAGCCGATTAGTGGCAAACGGCGCCACGTAACGCAAGGCGCTTGCGTGATGCGTACGTAGCACAATTCCGCAGTACTAAAACTCTCTATTGTCACACGCGCTCCTCTGTCATTGTTTCGTAAGCGGGCTTCACTGACGAAGACTGTTATAGACGCGTCACCACCATTGCACCCGGCGCGAGCAGTGGCGGAAGTTTGGCAGCCTTCGCAACCGACTGTTTGCAAACTGCATGCATGGGACCATTGCATGCCCTTCTGCAGTTTGCGAAACGTTAGAGACACTAGATTGGATTGGATTGGATAAACTTTTATTTGGTCCTCCAAAACACAGATCACTGTGTTGCGGGCAGCTCCCACGTGGGGACTGAGATGCCAAGCTCCTCAGCCGCCTCGCGGGCTTGGTGGACAGCCTGCAGAGCTGATCTGCCAAGGACGAGCTGCGGATTGCCGCCTCCCATCTGGCAGGGGTGATGTGCGATAAATGAGCGAATTTGGTGCACTGCCAGAGCACGTGTTCTAATGAAGCTATTTCCCCACAATGTGGACAAAGATTACTTGGGTATAGGTCAGGGTACATGATGTGTAACATTTTCAAAGTAGGGTACATCCGCTTTGGCAAAAGCCTTAATGTAAGTGCTTGGGGCCGGGTTAGATTTTTGTGAGGTGGAGGGAAAATCCTTCTAGACAGGTAGAAATGTTTAGTGAGCTGGTTATACAGTAGACCTTTTTCCGAAGAGAAGATACTCGGCTCATGGCTCTACGCGTCGCTGGCCAGCAAAGCGACGCGAACACTGCTAAGTTTTCTAAAGACGACCGGACTACGCTACCGCTTGTAAGCGTGCAATGGACAAGGTCACATCTACACACACACGTTGCCCTTCACTTCTCTCTCTCTCTCTTCTCCTTTAATCCCCTCACCCCTTCCCCCAGTGCAGGGTAGCAAACCGGACGTGCGTCTGGTTGACCTCCCTGCCTTTCATTTCTTCCCTTCCTCCTCCTCCTCCTCTGCAGTTTGCCTGAAAACAAGGAAGCAATAAAATACTAGAAGAGAAGAGCGCCAAATGCGGACACTATCCTGCGAAGCCACGTATAGTCGTCCCCCTCCTGTGTTGCACGTCGAAACGGCGGCAGTGAAATTGTTGCGTTGCACCACGGCTTGCAGCCTTTCCGCGAAAGAACAACGGGCAATGCGCCAACATGTCTGCGATGGTCGCGCACGCAGCGCAACAACGGCGCAAGGAACTTTCGCAGTGCTCGACAGTTCATCGGAAACACTGCGTCGAGATGCGAATGACACCGCGCTAAAGAAGCAAGCACGCGCCGCTGTAGATATATTCGACGAACAAAGTCGTTGCAGTCGAAGTTGTTGTTGGTGTATACACCTCGATCAAAAGGCATGCGCAACAATATGAACAGTTGAAACGAAGTGATTGGGACGCTCGAATTATTTCGTTAAATCGGGGAGTTCAAGGAATCGAGAAGGGAAGTTCTCGCGAAATTCAATATGGTAGCCTATATAGGGTCTCCAAAAGATAGCACGGCATTGTTTTTGCCAGCCAACTCACGCCTGCGCGTGCAAAAAGTGCACGATGGCTGCCCGGACCCGGAGGCGATGCAGGCCAGTTACACGTGAAGCTCGAATGCAGCGAGAGTGCTGGAAGGACGATGTGAGAAAGTTTGGAAGGACGATGTGAGAAAGTTTGGAAGGACGATGTGAGAAAGTTTGGAAGGACGATGTGAGAAAGTTTGGAAGGACGATGTGAGAAAGTTTGGAAGGACGATGTGAGAAAGTTTGGATGGATGGACGGATGGACGGACGGACGGACGGACGGACGGACGGACGGACGGACGGACGGACGGATGGATGGATGGATGGATGGATGGATGGATGGATGGATGGATGGATGGATGGATGGATATGGCTGTACCCTTTAGATCGGGCGGTGGCTAACGCCACCAAGCCGTAATACTTACCCCCGTATTCTAGAATGTCCCTTCACTCAACGCTTCACCTTCACTTGAGAAAGCCGATGGGAGCGCCGTCTCTAGGCATGGCAAGTCACTGCATCATCATCAAGCATCATCATCATCATCATCAGGTTGACTACGTCCACTGCAGGACAAAGGCCTCTCCCATGCTCCGCCAGTTAACCCGGTCCTGTGCTTGCTGCTGCCAATTTATACCCGCAAACTTCTTAATCTCATCTGCCCACCTAACCTTCAGTCTCCCCCTAACTCGCTTGCCTTCTCTGGGAATCCAGTTAGTTACCCTTGATGACCAGCGGTTATCCTGTCTACGCGCTACATGCCCGGCCCATGTCCATTTTCTCTTCTTGATTTCAACTATGATATCCTTAACCCCCGTTTGTTCCCTAATCCAGTCACTGCATATGAGCGAAAATCTGCTTCGATTCTTGAGTAGCGCAGCGTCATTTTCAGTCGAGCGGTGGCGCAGTGCTCAAATCTGTCAAGTGAAGGGTGGAAGTCGAGTCGAGGAGCGTTTGTGAATACGGGGGTTAGTGAACCAAAAACTAGATTTCTCTCTTTTTTTCCCCTTTAAATAGTGAGGTTGAGGACTGGTACTTTGCACTGAGGGGTTTAATTTTCACTCGCGCCTTGACTTTAGCCTCCAATCAGATAACCTCCTTCTAATTAATTCTACCCGCTTAAAGTCTATTTTGCCCTCCCTGTCGTTGCGAGGAATTGCGAGGAGACGACCAGCGCCACCTGTCGCGTGAGCCGTGAAATAACGATTGCCACCTTAAGCACTATACGGTATACAAAAGAGCGATATGCCGAGAGACGAGTCTGTTGATGCGTGCATTCGTGGGCGTGGCGAGCATGCTTCGTCACAAAGCTATAGCCGTGATGCACCTACATGTTTCAACGGGACAGTATAAAAGCGCACGCTCAAAGAAAGACCCAAGAAATGCACCAACTTGCCGAATCTGCCGTACTTGTTTCCGTGAAAATTAAAAGGAAATCACATGTTTTTTGCTCACCATTTTCAAGACCAATGAATTCGTTCAATCTGGTTTGGTGACTGAGTTAACTCGATTGAATGATACCGAGGCTCCATGGGCATTTGCCGGAGAATAGAAATTCGTTCGTTAGATGGGAAAGCTAGTCAAATACAGTTTCGTTAAATTAAGTCTTAAGTGTATACAGTGAAAGCGCAGCTCGGCACCAATCGAAGCTGATCTACTTGTACTACAGGGACGTTGCTGAAAGTCATCGGTATACAACGACGGCCTCTGCTTACCAGTGCAGGGCCACCTTGTTTTTTTTTTTTATCCAGCGGCCGTGGCATGTCAGCACCCAAACCCTCTTCTGTGCGTGTTGTCCACCTCTTAGCAATTTGAACAAATGAGTGGGACCACTGTGGTCGTATATTAACAGTATTTATCCCATGATCGGATGGATGGAAGGTCTTTTATTGAAAAAAGGAAAAAAAAATGGAGGCACAGGACCTCTGTAGGGATAAGCAGGACTTTCTAGCTACACCACTAGTTCACGGTGTCACGGGTTTTACACTTATTGTATTCACCATCACTGGTACTGAGGCGATATAGGGTCAGTACTGTGGTTTGTCGGACCGCTTAAACCAATCTGATCAGGCCGCTCTGACTACCGCATTGGGCAAATAATAACAGCGTGTCCGAGTGCGTAAGGAGCGCTTCACGATAATTTGTGGTTTGCAAAGCTTGTATTGGCCATTCGCCCTTTTTAAAATGCGGAACACTGCCCCAGTAAGTGGTGAAGGTCTGCGCGGCAGCGCAGCTCGCAGTGATTGCACGTCACTGTCGCAATGTCCGGTTGTCGCCATTTTGCTAAAGAGTACGGTGTGTACGCAGAATTTGCGTAGACCTTATTAATGAAGACTTCTTGGGAGAGCGTGAAAGCGGACATTCGCTGGAAAATAGGACTGGTGGGGTAACCTGCGCAATGCGTTTTTACTAGCATGACGCAGGGACGTGTGTACGTAGTGCATTCTGGCTATCCCCATGATGGGGTTTTCGCGCTACTGAAAAGAGTGAGGACTCCCTCCCCCCGTACCACTACAAGTGACCGCTCCCCCCCCCCCCCCCCCGGCCTCCTAAGTTTAGTCGCTGGATCCGTCCCTGGAACAGATCACGAGGCGCCGTCCCAACCGAAATACCTCCGTTACCCTTCACTGGTCTGCGGGGCCCGTCTTTCGCGCTCCGGAAATGCGGAACCCGCGCCGAACCGAGTCATAAAAGGGTAACACGAAAAGTAAATAGCAGCACGCGCAACGGAGGAGTCAGACTTGGACTGCAAAGCGTGTTATAGGCGCCATAAAGGGCACCGCCTCGATAAAGCGCGCACGCCGATGCGCTGCGCGCCAGCGACGGCGTTTGTCACGCGACTGTTGAACTACCGGACGAGGACGACGCATCCGGAGGAACTGTTTATCACCCGACAAAAGCGCGGCCGCTTCCTCCTAAAAAAAAAAAAAAACAGCGGCGACGCCCGCGAAAGGATTCCGCCGGCCGCAGACTCAACCCAGATGTCGTATAGAGGAAAGACGCGTAAATTTAAGCACTAGTTTTCTTTGTTAGACACGATATTAATGAGAACCAACAGACCCGAGGATGCCAAAATAGGGACCGTTATTAGGAGTAGTTATGTAAATCTGAAGAAAGAAAAGTGGACGAAAAGATGACGTGCCACCGGCAGGATTCGAACCTGCGACCTTCGAATAGCGCGTCCGATGTTCTACCACTGAGCTACGGTGGCGGTCATCCCCCCCCCCCCGTCCACTTTAAGGGTAATATAGGTGCATTTTAAACGTGGGACCGTCCGTCAGTGCCGCCTGTTGCCTTTGCAACAGGGAGGCGTATAACAGGTGTCCCTTGGCAACAGGGAGGCGTATAACGAATTTCGTATGTATATTATTTATATAGGGGCATACGCCTGCATAGTGGCTACCGTCAACTCCGTCACTGTTTTCTAGACTACTTATTATTTTACTCGCACGTATCCAACAAAAAGTTCGAGCTGCTACTCATGAAAGAGTTGATTTTGTCACTAAGTACTTCAATTTCAGTGGTCAATGCTTATTACTCTTGCTGTGACATAGAATAATTTTTATATTCAATGGATACATGTAAATATATCATTATTCCCTATTACATTATGTCTAACCCCCTCCCCCTCCTTCCCTATAGCCTCCTATGTGTTGCCTCAATGCCACTGAAGTTTATGGGATAGTAACATCACAGATCGAATCGAACACGAATCAAACAATTCCCGAAAGACGTATCGAACCGGATACCTTGCAGATGTTAAGCAGCCGTCTTACAACTGTAAAATGATCACACTCTACAATTACAAAACTTATTATCGAAAACATAACTTGAGCGTTAGGAACAAATAGGCATGCAGATTTTCCGCATTCAGGAATACGGAGAGTACGAAAGATTGTCGTATTGCTAGTGATCCCTAACTTACCGAGCGAAACATAAGGCAACCAAATTTCACAGCAGGCCCCCCCCCCCCCCCCCCCCGCCCACCCGTACTTTGGTAACGTGGGCCAGCCACAGATTGATTGATTGATTGATTGATTGATTAGTTGATTGATTGATTGATTGATATGTGGGGTTTAACGTCCCAAAACCACCATATGATTATGAGAGACGCCGTAGTGGAGGGCTCCGGAAATTTCGACCACCTGGGGTTCTTTAACGCGCACCCAAATCTGAGCACACGGGCCTACAACATTTCCGCCTCCATCGGAAATGCAGCCGCCGCAGCCGGGATTCAAACCCGCGACATGCGGATCAGCAGCCGAGTGCCTTAGCCACTAGACCACCACGGCGGGGCCAGCCACAGACTAAATAGCAATACTTAATCTTGGTTAATGCTTGTCCATGGAATAGTTCTTTGAAAGCACTGTAACAAAAGAACAGCCCAACATGTCAGGGCCGGATAAGTGCACATACAGTGCACACAACGATCCTGTGCGCGCTTCTTCTACCTCCGTCTTCATGCACAGCTTTTTTTTTGTTTTTTTTTTTTGTGCAGTACTTAAGCAACGCCAGGCGCGAACCTTGGTTTGCGTTGAAACTGCACGACGCCGGCATGACGTCGCACGTGACGTGTCCCGCTCGGGGTCACGTGACCCCGAGCTGCCGAGGTGCGAATAGACTCTCCCACAATGCAAGGCGCGGCTCCTCGCTCCGCCGTGCGATGACGCCAGCGAGAACGCGCATCTCGGAGCTCACGAACACGGCGAACTTGACCCAGTTGTGAGCTGGAAAAAGCGTTCCACGACGCCCGCGTTGGACGCCAAATGGAAAATTGTTCCGCTTTTCTCGCGCGACAACTCCGTCCGGAACACGCGTGAAAAGGGCTCAATAAAAGACAGCCCGCGCCCTGAAGTGAGCTGCCTTCAACGGCGTATGTATACAGGGGGGGGGGGGGGGGGGGGGGGCGTATATCACACTTCTCTCACGGGCACCTGAGCCTCCCCCGTGAAAGAAAGGTGGAATTCGCGGGCGCCGAAGATAAAAGAAGCGAGAGAAAAAAAAAACGAAGGCTTTGATATTCCTCAATGTCCCCGAAAAACACGAGCACTTGTACACAAAGGCTGGCTTTTTTTTTTTAACACCTGTAGAAAAGATGGCGCCCCTGTAGTGTACACTCCCTGATCACTATACGCCCTGGCAGGTGTTTCCGAAATACTAAACTTCCTCTTGCGTCACGAACGTGTACGAATGGCGCGCTTCAATGAAAAACGCAGTCGCTCCGCATTAGGCACGTCGCGGAGTGCATACTTGAGCCCATGCATGCACTAACAAATGCAAAGGCAGCAAAATTAGCTAAAATGCGTGCTAGTAAGCTTATTTATTTATCAACTTCTAGCACATTTTAGTACCACTTACTAAGATGTGTGTTTTTTTTTTTGTAACGGTTATTATTTGGTTTTCCATTTTGTCGACTTTTCTTTTTTGAACGAGTGTACACATTGGCACAGACAGTTTAATGATAGTTGTTGACGTTTACCGTTCCATAACCACGGTATGAGACACCGTAGTGGAGAGCTCCGAAATTTTAGCCGTGCACCTCCAAAGCGTGTTTACGGCCTAGCTATATCAAGTACACAGGCCTCAAGCATTTACACATCCATCAAAAACGCGGCAGACATTCGATCCCGAGAGCTTCGAACAGTACACAGTTCAAGACATATTCTAGGTAAAATGAATTAATGACGTGCGCCTATAGCAGTGTAGTTTCTTAATCATTTCGTTTTCGAAGAGTCAGCAAGAACCCTTGTTCTCGGAGCCGACAACGCATAGATTGAAGCCATGCACTGTGACAGTTGACGAAGACCCCGCCGCGATAGCGCGCGGGTTATCACGAGACTGCACCTAACGGATTCGGCGTCGTCGGGGAGTGCAGGTGTGTCGCCTCCCGCGGGAGTTTTTTCAAGGCGTGCCTGCACAAAACGGGGCCACGCATGGAAGCCCCGCACGGAGCGCGCCTGTCTCGCGCCGCACTCTTGGCACAACGAACTGGGCCACATGCATGAGCCACACGCTTAGGGAGGCTTCTTCTTCGGCCCAGAAGAGGCACACTGTAACGGTTCTGACGTCACACTCGGCGAACCGGGCCACGCGGCCATTATCATCGCTCAAGGAGGGAGCCGGCGAGAAACAATGGGCCAAAGCCGATGCCGTTCATCCAGCCGTTCATCCAGACGGCCAGTGCGCACCTCCCCGGAGCAGACGAACGGCAGCAGACGACGAAAGCGCCGAGGCACAAAGGGGAAAACGCCGCTATCTAGGCCTAGCACGCCTTCCTGGCTGCATGAGCGCGGGGGCCTGCAGACTCGCAAGATGGCCTGCGTGGCCGAAAGAAAAAGCGCTAGCGCGTTGGTCATCAAAGAAAATGGCGCCGCCCGCCGCTTGAGCGAGCAGGGGTTTGGCTGGCGCTGCAGAGCCGCGCCCGTCGAGGAAACGGGCGATAAGTTTTTTTGGGGGGGCGTCCGTTTTTTGTTTTTTTTTTTTTGCTTATTTCCACGGGATGCGCGCGTGACGAGACGAGAAAACGAACGGCGCGGCGCAAACAAGCGCGGCGGCGCCACTGTTCCACTTGTATAACAAAAGCTAACCACTTGTGAAACGGCGAGCGGCATGCTGCTTGCAGTGCACAGAAAAACTCAAGAGCAAGAATAGGACGTTAACACTGGCACGTGTTGAATTTGGCCGCGTTGATTTTTTTTTTTTTTTTTTACAGTGAGCAACCTCATTTCCAGAATCGCGAGTCGTAATTTTCGCACCGTAATTGAACGAATACCGTAGATTTCCCGGCCAAGGCAGATTACAGTATAGCGACGTAGCATCGTGCATATTGACGTCGACATACTCACCAAAAAAGAAAAAAAAATAAGTATTTAACATTCAGAAAACGCGCAGTCGGTTGCGTATAAGGAAGGGAATACGGATTGGTTTCCACCGCTTGGTATTTTTTTGTTATGGTGTATACGGTGTTGCCCACACAGAACACGGTAGTCGGGTGCTTCAAAATTTCGGCCCCTCGGAATGCGGTCGCCACTGGAGATAATCGAACCAGGTACTTCATGGTTCACAGCAAGACGCGATGTCGCAGAGCGACAGCACTGTGTTCACACAAAGAAAGACAGAAAGAAAGAAAGAAAGAAAGAAAGAAAGAAAGAAAGAAAGAAAGAAAAAAAGAAAGAAAGAAAGAAAGAAATGAGCAGTGACTATACAGTCTATCGCTATAAGCGTCACCAGAAGAGAATGACATCTCAATCGGCTTGAATCGAACGCCCCAAACAAAGGAAGACGCTTTCAAGTGGTATCATGGTCCATACAAAAAAAAAGGTTCCCTTTGAAAGTTATGTTATCCTCTTTTTTTTTTTTAGCTGGCACCCGCTATTATATCACGGGGAAAGAAGCGAGCCGCATCGTCGTATCATTTGCTCTTGCCGCTTGTCACTGGATGGCACTCTTTTCCTTCAACCATTGAATGTGATGTCTCTATTTCTGCGCGATCATTCCCAGTGGGCCCGTTTAGATTACTCGAGCAGCCTACGCAACAGTCTCTAACCCCCGTATTCTAGAACCTCCCTTCACTCAACGCTTCGCCTTAACTCGAGAAAGCCGATGGCAGCGCCATCCCTAGGCACGACAAGTCACTGCGCGTCAGCGACAGTCTGCTGCGATTCTTCGGTAGCGCAGCGTCATTTTTCAGCCGAGAGGTGGCGCAGTGCTCAACTCTGTCAAGTGAAGGGTGAAAGTCGAGTCGAGGAGCGTTTCTGAATACGGGGGTAATAAGTCCTTCAATTTCACTTCCCACGTGGATAGACAGCGGACACGTCAGGGGCCGCAGCATGAACAAGACGTGTATGTATATGCGCGTATACCATATACAGACCGCCTTGTTCATTCGACAAACCCGATATCCGTGGGAGACGCGATCGGGCGAACGACGCCGAGAACCGAGCACGTCATCCCGTTTGGAAGACGCGCGCACAATCACGCCCACCGTGCAAGCCATCTGCTCCGTCACGCCGAGATTCAATTTCCGACTTGTTGACTAAACACGCGGCCTTATTATACCCGCCGCTTATAAGCCATGAATAAGTTGCTCGCAAGGAACGGAGGCGATCCCAGGGAGAGATAGAAGGCGCCATTGTTGTTGCGTGGATTAATGAGCGGGTGGCCTCCTCAAGTGCAGGCCTTCTCCGTCGGCGTACTTGACGGATGGCGAGACGTGAGTACTGCCGGCTATGTTCTTGCTCCCGGATCGTGGCAGCCACGTACATACGCCCACGGTTGGCCCATCTTGGGAGGGATAAGATGGATAAGGTATACACTGTCGGAAACGGAGGCTGCAGCGTTGTTATCTCGGCGGAATAGTAGACTTTCAACTGGTACGGCGCAGTACGGTAAAGAACAAAGAAATGGCCGAGCGGACAGACGGAAGAGGACTGCAGAGCGCTCCGTCCTCTTGTGTCGGTCTGCTCGTCTTCACCGTAAGTAACGCGCCATGCCAGTTCAATCCAAAATCTAGATGGGAGCCGACAGATGGAAACAACGCTGTGGGATGATCAGGGTGAACAGTGGAAGTGCCTCAGACTGGCTGGCCGACGTTTCGATAGGAGGAACAATCTTTTTCAAAGGCGGAAAAGATAGGTCCTCCTATCGAAACGTCAGCCAGCCAGTCTGAGGCACTTCCACTGTTCACCCGGATTATCTCACTGCATACCAGTTCAAGTACGACGAACCAACTCGCCCAATCTTCACTTATAGCGTACGCATCCAATGCTGGGGAGGTACAGTGTTCGATTCCAGTGCAGCCAAACCGGCTTTTTCAATGGAGAGAGAGAGAGAGAGAGAGAGAGAGAGAAAGAGAGTGACCCAGGCATGGTGCTCGATGTCGGGGCTATACTCATTTCTCGAGATCATGGCCCCAGCCCGCTCTCTTCTTGAACTCCTCCCCTTCCAACGACGATGAGCCGTGCTCCATTATGGGTTGCCCAACCAAATGAATACGACAGACAATTATGGCGGGAAAATCAGAGAGAAGAGCACCTGCGGATTGTGGAAAGGGCTCATACCCTTTTCCTAATCCGCAAGGGCGCTTCCCTATGCTGCATATACCACCAACTAATGGCGGCACCTGTCGTCCTTCAAGTGGAGACGAAATCCTAGGTGCGCGCGCTATAGGGCTTGTCTATCATGCGTGCATATATTAAATTAACCTAGTAAACGTTTTCCCAGCCACACCGGGAGAGCATAACTGCGCTTGAACGAGCCGTTTTCAGTTTTGAGCAACCGCCATTAGTTGGACAAACTGCACTGCGGTAAAGCTAGCTTTACAGCTATAAGAAAAGGGTCTGTCTGTTCCACTTGAGGCCTTCGGAAAAGAAATCTCTTTTTTTTTTCACTTCTGTATTGCAGAAATAAGGGTGTATCTCACCCTGAAACAACAACTACCACCAGGCTAAGACAAAACTAGTGCCGCTGTCGACCTTGTCGTTACTCATGACTGAAGGACGCTAACGTCAAACGAACAAAACCGCCGCTTCCCAGCTAAAATATCTGAATTTAGCGTATTTTTTACAGCGATATCGTTACTTCAGTGAAATCGACGTGTATACAGACAGTCTAGCAAAAAAAAAAAACAGAGAGAAAGAAAGGGAGGAAACTGCGAAAGAACGGGCTAATTATCCAGCCGGCGGTACCATGTATACATAGCCAGTGTGAGAGGGGAGAGACAGAGCAAACAGCAAAGGAAACCACATGCAAAGAGAAAGAGAAACGAGAATTCTTCGTCATGGTATGCAAGGCCTTGACAGAGGTCACGTCGAATCTTGGCCTCTGGCTGAGGAGACATCTCTTAACCACGTCTTAACCGGCTCGTGGTCGATCAGAGCTCTTTCCCCCTTACAGCAAAGTCCCTGCATCGACTGTTCGGGCTAAGCGTGAGGACCTTACCCGAACAACACTATGGCCCGTCCCAGAAAGGTTCTCAATCCGCACGACTTCGCAGCTCCCAAGAACGACAGACATATCACCAAAGTTGCGGAGGGTTACCGGGAAAACCCGGATAATGCAGAAAGGAGTGGACGGGTCGAAACACCTCCTATTGCCGGAGTGCTTCGTAAGTGCCCCAACACCACGCAAACATTTGCCGGCGCGCCCCCGGGTTACCTATATACATGGGCTCCGTGTGTATACGGTCCCTGCTTGGTTCGGAGAATAGGGGCCATCGCAATCGCCGCTGTTACGCCGCTGCACTGCCGTGTGCCTGGCAAACAGTAAGAGAGCGAAATCCATCCCTCGGTAACTCACTCCAAGTGCCTGCCGGTGGATGCCACTAAACGAGACGTCAGCGCGAGTGATCCATCTCTGCCCGGAGGACGTGCACCCTTTTCCTGTCGCGACCTTCGAAATTTTCATTTTTGTTGAGTGATTTCTTTCCTCTTTTTTTTTATTCATATGTTGTCTCACACGGTATAGGCCTCGCTTAAGTGCGCGAGCTGTCCATCAGTAAAAAACCTGTTCGTCGGAAGTGGGCATTCTCGTTCGTGTTTTTTTTTTTTTTTGTGGTGTATATATCCTCGCATGGTGCTGTAACAGGATTAACAATGCATTACTATAACTATAGTCCGCCAGCCAACGGTATTTAAGCCTGAACTACGTCATAAGTTCCCTCACAGCACAATACGCCCAACCCATTGACGGCTGGTAATCTGATTGATTTGTGGGGTTTAACGTCCCAAAACCACCATTTGATTATGAGAGACGCCGTAGTGGAGGGCTTCGGAAATTTTGACCACCTGGGGTTCTTTAACGTGTACCCAAATCTGAGCACACGGGCCTACAACATTTCCGCCTCCATCGGAAATGCAGCCGCCGCAGCCGGGAATCGAACCCGCGACCGGCGGGTCAGCAGACGAGTACCTTATCCACTAGACCACCGCGGCGGGGCACGGCTGGTAATCTGCTGCCGCATTCGTGATTCTTCAAGGGCCTCCGATTCGACCTACAAATGTTTGGTTAACAGTCCGAACCTCGACAAGATATTACTCCCAAAATAGCGTTGGCGAACTTTAAACGTTGGGAGCATCATTACTCTTCTCGAAATTTCGCGCCCAAGCCCGAACGTGTTCATCATCGCTACATTCGACGAATCGCGACTATCGCGGTATGCTTGACCAGGTCTGTCCTCGTTCATGTAATGAACCTTGTCATTTATTATAGAAAAAAGAAGTCTAACAGGGACAAAACAAAAAAAGATCTACACAACGCGATTTTGATCCCGTCATGAAGAAAGACAGAGCTCCTCCTCGACAGCGCGGAGAGTAAGAACACACCAGGATGGATGCTGACAGGAAATGAGTGTTGTGCGTGCACAGGCATAGGACGCGCACACACCATAGCTCGGCATACTCACTCATTGAGTACAATCACTCACACCCATTCATACTCATTTGAACGTGGTGAGTGTATGAGTGAGTACTGATGAGTACGAGTAGGAGTGAGTAGAACGTGAGTGAGTACTTTGAGTGTGAGAAGGAGTGAGTATAAACGTGAGTGAGTTGGAGTGAGTAGGCTTGAGTATGAACGTGAGTGAGGGCCTATGAGGGGGAGTAGACGTGAGTACGAACGTGAGTGAGGGTGAAGGCAGAAAAAATTGTGGCGAGTGAGTATGAGTGAGTAGTCTCTCAAAGTGCCGACCTATGCCACACACACACACACACACACACACACACACACACACACACACACACACACACACACACAGGGGGGGGGGGGGGGGAGGGGGAGGCGACCTCCTTCAGTCACGAAAGAGGGAGGGGGGTTGCAAAGTATGCTTTATATGTTGATATGAAGGGTGGAGTGCGCTGCGACCAACCAGAGTTGGCATGTAGAGTAACTATACGACGAACCTTCCACCCCGCCCCACCTCCCTGAAGGTGAACCCTGCGCACGCTTACGTGCACAAACAAATAGCTAGTATAAAAAAATAGTGATCTCGCATGTCCGTGTTTGCACGCTTTTTTTTTTTTCATAAATAATCGCGCACACTCAACTTACCGTCTTTCCTATTATTTATATTGCTTCACTACAAGTAAGGATTGTCGTTCAGGTAATCGATACCACAATTTTTGCTCGTTCCATTAAAAAAAAACGCACTTCTAAACTATTGCGTCGTTAGAGAGCTGCCCGGAGGCAAGCGACAAATCGAGTGGACATTCATATTTATACCCTAGACCGGTCTCTCATTTTGTACGAGCCGCCAATGTCCACCGACAGAGAGGCGCTGCGAACATTAGTTGAACGACGTCATGGCTAGTGAGGCCAAAGATGTTTCCGTGGAGTGCACTACGAAGCCGTTATGGCGGTTTCGAAGTAATTCGTTCAGTTTTGAATGTATTTTTTTACAGCTGAAGTGCAATAACGGTATAAACAACGGACGAATGGGAACAACGAGGACGACCGCTTCAGTTCAGTTCCGTCCATTCATCGTTTAATGTCTTTTTATAGTCGTACTCCCCCCCTCCCCCGGCCCTAAAAAAACAAAAAAAAACAAGTTCGCTTGCATACGTTCTGATACAGGCCGCCCCGTCCACTTCGCTAACTCCGTTTCATACATCAGATGCAACGTTAGAGGGGCTAGCGAGATTATTCGCAGCAGATGTGTTTGCACCAAGAAATAGTTCAATGAATTTACCACCCGTAATACGATCTTTTTTTTTTTGCTTTTAAACAGAGATAGATAAAGATTCGTTGTGTCTCAGAAGTAAACAAACTTCGTCATCAATACGGTTGCTATTGAAGGGTGAGCGCCTAACGTCTGTTTTTCTAGCATAGCCTCCGCGACGCGTTTCTGTAACCTATCGCAGAGGCCGCGTGTAAAACGACGAAATCCAAGCGCGACACGCCCGTAATTTGCTGACGTTGGAAGTTCTTGCATATGTTCCATAGCGTCGCAGCTGACGTATGAGTACAAAGACGACGACGCATTTTCGACAATCAACAAATCAAGTCAAACAAATAACTGAAAATAAAGAAACGTCACTTGGCGTAAGTCATAACGACGTCGCTTGAAATCGAGTCCTCTCCGTTGAGGCGACACTCACGTATACACCGGTGGCGACCGTCCCGCCCCCCTCCGGGATTCGCGACGTTCGCAGAAAATGATGCGCCGCAGCCCGATTCATTCTAAAAGCGTGCAGCCTTACGAACGCCCTACGTTGTGGGTAAAGTTTCTTAACAACGCGACAACTCTTGCATTTAAACCGAATATCGGTGTCAAGCGTTTTGAAAACTGGCTAGGTCATATTGTGTATAACAAAAACAAAAGCCTTCAAATTTCCATTTCTTTTCTTGACGATGTAGTTAGGTGATATGCAATGCGAGGTTTTGATTACACCCGTCCGTAAAACTGAGCCGTCTATCACAACAGCCTGAGTACTTTAAGTTAGTTTGTATACGGTGAACCCGGAAGAATCACCTCACTAATACTTATCGGCCCACCGCAGCTGATATTACACGTATACACATAATCGTTCTTTCAATTAATGCTGTTATTTTATAGCCACCCGATTACCTCGGGTAACAGCACCGTAAGCTATGGAGACGGACGTTGAACACCCAAGCAGCGGTCCACCTCTGGATCGGCTACTGACCCGAAGATCACGGGTTCGAGATCGCGGCCGCGGTGGTAATCATTTTCGATGAGGGCCAAATGGTAAAGGCCCGTATACTGTGCAACATCAGGGCACGTTAAAGACCCCAGGTGGCCGAAATTTCCGGAGCGCCCCACCACAGCGTTTCTCATAATCATATAGTAGTTTAGCGGCGTTAAACACCAGATATATTATTAACAAGAAGGGACTGAGCGCATACAGCCCATCGCTTGGTTACGTCACTTTTACTCAATACTGTGCATGGCAGTATAACCAGGTGGCTCCTATTGCAGCGCTTATAGGGCACTTGTGACCCCTAAGGAATATTTTCCTCGTGGAGTGAAAGAAAAGTGGGAACTGTAATTTCAGCGGCTTCGCTATTAATTTCCCCGTGAATGTAGTTGACCCGGCCTGTCCACGGCCGCACTTGTTCCTCTCCTGCAGGTGAGCGCAACCTATTTTTGTATTCGAACAGCCTGCTCTCATTCAGTTTTTTTTTTTTTTCTGAAACGTCCGCACTGGTTTGGTTAGTCTTAGTCATCCGCAGCAGAGTGCATTTCAGGTGAAGGCACCTTAGGATTACATCACGTTGTTTTGGAAAACAGAAAGCAAGCAAGCAAGCAAGCAAGCAAGCAAGAAAGAAAGAAAGAAAGAAAGAAAGAAAGAAAGAAAGAAAGAAAGAAAGAAAGAAAGAAAGAAAGAAAGAAAGAAAGAAAGAAAGAAAGAAAGAAAGAGAAAAAGAAAGAAAGAAAGAAAACTGCCACGGCCGCGAAATGCGAATAAAGAAATAATGTTGGGTCTCCACAGCCTTATCTTGGTTTATTCCTTGCAGCCGTACTCGCTTCGACAGCGGCGGCGTGACCACTTGATAATCTCCACGCATGCAGCCGTGCTGTGGAAGGAAGCTCACGTCCTGCAGCGTCGGCTCTTCTCGGATTAACCAGTCACAAATCTAAGAGGCTATAATTTTGTGTTCTATATAGAAGAGCCGCATTTGGTACCCGCGAGCTGCAAACACGTCGTGGTCACCATATTTTATGCACAACCTTATCGAGATCGAACATGGGGCGTGCGAGACGCTTGTAGTATATACGTACAGTACATTCCGGCCACTGGCCGTCGATATCACTTGTATGCCGTGGCACGAGCATATATCTCTGATACGAGCCGCCGCGGTGGTCCATTGGCTAGACTGCTGACCAGCAGGTCGCGGGATCGAATCCCGACCGTGGCGGCAGCATTTTTTTGAGGGACGCGAGAATGCGTGAGGCCTGTGCGCTTAGAATTCGGTCCACGTTAGAAAACCCCAGGTGGTCTAAACTCCCGGAGCCCTCCACTATACGCCCCCCCCCCCCCCCCCCCGGAGAGGTTTTCGTTTGATCAATATGCGGGGTTTAACGTCTCAAAACCATCATATGATTATGAGAGACGCCCTAGTGGATGGAGGGCTCCGGAGATTCGGACCACCTGGGGTTCTTTAACGTGCACCCAAATCTGAGCACACGGGCCTACAACATTACCGTCTCCATCGGAAATGCAGCCGCCGCAGCAGGGATTCGAACCCGCGACCTGCGGGTCAGCAGCCGAGTACCTTAGCCACTGGACCACCGCAGCGGGGCTTCCCGCGGAGGTTGTGTCGCGTGTTTTTCACTGAAATTTTCAGTGTGTAGTAAAACACCTTAAAATGCGTCTAGAAGAAATTTGAAGAAATCGACGTTTGGGTGTGAGCTGTACTGTGGCTTGCGACTGACTTAGTGTTATTGCCACGTATAGCATTTTCATGGTACAGAGACTTTAAGCTTCAACAATTATTACTACAGTTTCTCGAATACGGGCGGGTGGCGGGAAAATTAACGTGCTGCATAATAAAACCGCCAGCAAACTTTTTGGCAACCAAGGACGCGACCAATCTTGCGTTCATATTCCTGGGCCTGCAAATTTATAAAAAGCGACATGACAACGGTGGCGATTTCTTACAGACATCAACGTCTTTCCAGCAGAGGACCTATTCGGTTTGGTCATTCACGCTGCGCTGCTGCATAAGCAAGCCGAGTTGGGTGCGCTTCGGGTCAATAAACGTGCGACAGTATATCGCGCGACATTCTTTCGAGTCCTTGCGGCAGGCATGTCTTGATATTGGTGGGCGAGGCAGCCAGCAACACTTCAAAAGGCTAAAGATGGCCACCATGCTACTTCAATCGGATGGTTAAGCTGTCTATAACACATTTGTTTGCTTTCTTCGCGGTCTGAAGCCGCCCAGGACGTAATAAAGGGTACGTAGTACGGAGCTGCATGTCTACGAACAGGTCAACGGCACTTCGGACGAAATCGAAAAAAAGAAACAAGAAAGACGTTCGTATCTAACGTAACGCTACGTGACTGCGTTAGGTGAAATTGACGTGCGGCGGACGGCGTAGTCTTCGCCGAATTCCACTACCGAAGCGCACCAAGCGGAAGTTTATCCTCTTTGCAGATCTGCTACGTGGGAGCATGCGAAGAGCGGTCGCACCCATCGGCGACCTCGTCGACGACTGCTGCACGGAATTAGCGAAAGGGTGTATACGTAGACCACCGCGAGGCGATAAAAAAAGAGAGAGAAAAAGACGAGACGGGATGATTTGAAGCGGGTTCGTCGGCCGCGGGCAGCCCGACTTGTGCGAAAGACGGCACGCCAACGCGAAGGAAAAAGAAGAGGCGAAAAAAAAAAAAAAGTGCGCACGCGAAGTGGGAGGCAATCGGGAGGTTGCAGGGTAAGAAAGAACTGGGCATGCAGGCAGGAAAAAAAAGCGTAAAGAAGGAGAATGAAATGAGAAAGAATGAAGTTGTCTGGTGGCCCATTTTCGAGGCAGAAGGGGAGAGACGGCGTCGTCCCCTTAAATTCTTTTCTGCGGCACGGGCTGCAGGCCATTCGCGGCAAAACAGTCACCACCAGGCAGCTTCCCGCCAAAGTCACTGTAATAGCTCGGCTATTGCGGGGGAGCGATTGATCGAGTGGGACATAACACAAACATACCCAGTCTGTCACTGTATATACGATTAAAGACGCGTGTACCCAAGATGCAGCACCAACCAGACCTGTAGGGGCTCTTATAGCAATTATATGGACACTGCCGACGGGTTTTTGTCCTCGGCGTTGCCGTCGCCGTCATGTCCCGTATTCAGTCCAAATTGACAACACTCCCCCGCACATGTTCTATTTATTAGCTACTCGGTACACGTCTGTTTAGTAGCTCAAGTTCAGGGGCTTTTTTTTTTTTCTTGTCGCACAAGACCCAAATCTCCGTCCCGCCGACGGCGCATCCCGGAGGCTTCGGGCGCGCTCCTCTGTTGAGGTGAAACAAACGATTTTGGTTTGGTTTTACGTAGTTTACCTCACCGAAGCGACTCGGACGATACGGGACGCAGCAGTGGACTCCTCCGCACAAATTAATCCACCACCTCCTACACTCACTCCTTAGCATGCGCCTCCTTTAGCTAAGCGCACTGCCAGGCCGCTTAGCATTTCGACTACACCCAAATGCGACAGCCGTGGCCGGGATCGAACTGGCGTGTTTAGGGTCTGCGGCCAAGTACCTTTACTGGTGAAAAAGCACAGCCACCGCAGGGATCAGGTCATATACGGTGACGCACGACTTTCGCTGGCGTTCAGGCCCGCAAGACTTACGACCATAACGGTACGCCTGGAAACAGCAGGAAGTAAAAGTGAACCGTAAATAGTAGAACACTGCAGCACCGAATAAATCGACATATTGGTTCTGATCATCACGCGATGAAAGAAATCGATCAAAATTTTCAGAAACAAAGAAAACGCTCCATCTGAAAGCTCGGTCCTAGGTGCAAGAATAGATACGCATTCACAGGCGACTCGAGGCAGGCTTCCAGGTTAGAAGGCAGTGCAGACAGATTCACTGCACCGGTTTTTCGCGCCATTATTAAGTGGGTGATGCTCCCTTTTTTGTATACATCGCGTGGTTAGTGTGGATATTGGGCAGGGCCTGCCTGCGTAAGGACAGCGGAAACCGGAGGTATAGCGTAAAGCCAGAAAGAGTCACGTTTGCCACCACGTCAGCCTTGGCAGGCCAAACAGACGGGCACGCTCAAAATACCTAGGGCGACACTTACCCTGATGTTCCTGCAAGGACAAGTCATGACGTCAGAATTCGACTGCGGCTGCTATAGAACCTGCGTAATTCTTTACCGAGACAACGAATTTTGCATGCATGCGTTCTATATTGAAGGTAGTCAACGTTACAAGCTTAAAGAGTATATTTACTGGTGTTGCCAAAATATGAAAAAAGAAAGTGATCAGTGAAGTCACGTTGACATTCACACTGACTTCCATTTTCTATCAACAAACATGATGCAGAAATTCGTTAGAATATGGTTCACAAAGAATAACTTACAGTAAAACATGTTTTTTTAAGCGTTTCACGTCCCTCTGTGCCCGAGAGCAGCAGCAGAGCAGACGATGCACTCCTAGCAAAATACGAATTACCAGAGCAGAGGCTGTCGAACAATGCTCAGACACGAGGTCCCCCTCCCCCCCTTTTCATCATACGTGAAGGACAAGTAGCAGCCAGTGTTTCGTAAACGCTGAAAACAATTAAGGACGGTGGTAGAAAAAGATGGCGGCTCCCCTTCGATCATGTTTAAGATGTTTAAGAAACTGCAAAGGAGACCACAAAGGTGAAAGTTGCTATGGCTCATTTCTCGAAGTGTGACGCGCGAAAGCTTTTAGTTCGGGTCAAGGCGTGTTTAAAAACGATGGCAAGTAAAAAGGAGTACGAGGTGGCCCTAGACTGCGGCAGCATGGTTTCAAGTAGGCACTACTTCCCTGTACAGTCACGATGTTTAGCCACATTAAGTTGAACAGCAAGCATGCACTTAAAGTTGGTTGGCATGTTGCACACCATAACATTATCGAAGCGAAGACCTCGTCGTAGTACATGTTACTTGCACAGTCGCGGACCAGGCGTGTTGCAAGGCATATTGAGCCAAGACAAGTTGTAAATTCCATTGCACTGTTCCTCCTGTTCCTTTGCCTTCTATTACTTGGACGACAGTTCCAATTAAATGACCCATGTCCCTTGCTGTCTTACCCCCGTATTCTAGAACGTCCCTCCACTCAACGCTTCACCTTCACTTGAGAAAGCCGATGGGAGTGCCGTCTCTAGGCACGGAAAGTCACTGCATATAAGCGATAATCTTCTGCGATTCTTGAGCAGCGCGGCGTCATTTTGAGCCGAGCTGCGGCGCAGTGTTCAACTCTGTCAAGTGAAGGGTGAAAGTCGAGTCGAGGAGCATTTGTGAATACGGGGGTTAGTCTTTGAATACGCCGATCAGCCCAGTGTTGACGCGCGCGCTATTCTACACACAATGGAATGCGTTTTGCGAACGATCTAAATCTATGTACGCAGTGACGTCAGCGTTGCAGCATTGGGAATGCAATGCCACGTTCCTCTGCTTCTGATGCTCAATCGTACGGTCCACCGATGGCGAGAAGAAAGTGGCGCCGGCACAGAAAGCCACGATATATAGGTGCACGGGAACACTTCTAGTACACTCTAGCACGGGAAACGAAGTAAAAACTGAACGTGTTTCCCCGTCGCCCCGCCACGAGGGTATACCGCTTCTAACTCCGGAGAGCATTGGCGCTCGCTTTCGCCGCGTTCTCGGCGAGGACCTGGACCAAGTGGTGCGCATCACCTTCCGGAATGCAGGGACGTGCTGCAACACAAAGTGCCTGCGAAGATACGGAGTGCGCTCCGCGGGTTTCGGGATGGTGCACGCTTTTAGCGCGAGCCCGTGTATCTCGCGATAGAGCGGAAGTGACCGAAAATAGACCGATGTACCAACAACCCCCCCCCCCTCCGCCCGTTGCAGGGTCAACTCTGCGTAGGGATGCGCTGCAGGACGCCCGCTTCTCGGGCCGATGAACAAAAGTGGGCGAACGTAGCGTGCTGTTTCGTCTTTGTGCTGCACAGCTCGATCACACGAAGAAGGAAGGAAGCAGACAGAGTAGCGCCATTGAATCATAAACGCAACTAGTTTTCGCAAGATGCATCGCTACGCGTAGGACACGAAAGTGGAGGGAGAACACTGTACAGTCCCCGCTCTGCCCGTCCTTGTTCAAAGACAGCAGAGCATCCTGACAGCTCGAGCCTGGATTGACCACGTCCAACCATCACCTCTGTCATCGTTGTGTCATCGTAATGAAACCAGTTCCTCAGTGAAACTGAGGCCATTTTGCATATACACTCTTGGCAAAGCCCCGCTTATGAAAAGGCTGGATATAACCAGGAAACCAGGCATTTTTCGTTCGGTGTCCTGGATATAGCCAGAATTTAACTAGGAGCTGGTTATTAGAGTGTAGGGGAGGGCGGATTTGGTTTAGAGGAAAGAACACGCGACAGAAAATACGCTCTTTTTGTAACCAAATCCGCGCTTTCCTACGCAAGTTGTCGAAAAAACTAGCCAAACAACTGACCATTCTGAGGAGGTAACATTACTTATCCTGACAATACTATACAAACTGTGGCGCAACTGACGACAGAGCTTAGAAAATGACTCGGGGCTTCCATACCGCTTGCTCTGTTATGCTGGTTTCACGTGCCATTGCAACCAAACTTTACGCGTCGCTGTTTGTGGTGGCCGTTGTATACGAAAGGTCGGGCCATTGTCGGAACAAAGCTGTCGCAAGTTTGCGCTTCTGATCGCTTCTAATTGTGTTTCTTTTTTTTCCGTTTCACATTCGCGCAACCTTGTGCATTCTGATGGTATGATAGCAAAGGACGACAAATTGTCAGCGACACTTGCGACATATATATCCACAGGCTGTCAGCGACAGCCTGTGGATATATTTCGTAGACATGGCGATAAACTACAGTACACGTCTCTTTCGCATTCGTTTTTTCAGCACCGAGCAAGCACCATAGATCGGCAAACCTTGAGGAGCTCACTCAGACACCCTCATGCAGTATAGTTGGCACTTGGGACTCACCCAGACTCGTCGAAATTTTTCCGAGCCGGACTCACTGACGAAAATTTCGTTCAACCGGACTCCACACGGACTCAAACTCACGGCCGAATCTGTGTGAGCCGACTCGCGAGTGAGTTCGCTGACCTATGGCAAGCACTACTGCAAACCAGAACACGTCCATCGTTATTCTCCTTTGAACAGTCGCGCTAATCTGACAGACGGTCAGGTATTGAATAGCCCAGAGAGATAACGGAGAAGTGGGGGTGGGGCGTTGGAAGTGGGACTTTCTATTGACATGTAAAAATGCATTCCTCTCTCTATGCAAACGCACCAAGAGGGACGCGGCTGTAAGTCGCGAGTGACCTGCGTCCAGTGGAAATGCATTGGCGAGCGTTTCGACACGCTGAACACCGATGAGCGAGCCACACGTCTCTGACAGAGGATTGTAGGTCAGCCGTACGACGTCGCCCGCATAGCTGAGCGCGCACGACGGGGACCCCCCTTCTTCCGCCGTCATTGCGAGAAAGAACTGTGTACTCGTCTTCGGCGTCGTGGGCTGCTCATTTCCGCGCGGTTATGCCGACTGCCTTAAGGCGTTCGCGAAGGACAGTTCGCACAGCTAGTAGCTGTCTAAATGACAACATGCTTTACAGTGGACGAAAAAAAAAGGGGGGGGGGGGAAACAAGGCGATGACGTGCCTGTCGCAAAGGCCTGCCTTTGGTCCATCTCTGGCTTTCCGGGTGGTAAGGATGGCAAGGAAACAGCTACTCATGGAATGCAATATCAGGAACGCTCGACCACCATAATTTCCAAAATTCTGCATGGTCATAACTACGCCCTTTAAATGGATGACTGGACAAATCCGAATGAGTTCGGCTGAATCCGCCAATGTCATAACGGAATACAATACCAGATTCTATATAAAAAAATGCAAGACATTATTTCAAGACGGAACTAAACTCACATTATAGATGCCTACAAATACTGTTCCTTTTTATATCTTTATTTCATTTATATTTCCACATTTTATGTATTATAGCTTTTTGTATTTTCCGAGAGGTTTACTTCTTAGAAAGTATTCATCGCTCCATTTTGCTTCGTCGTGTATATTTGATTTTCATTTCATATATATTTTTTACTGTTATGCTGCAAATGTGTTTAGCCTCATTCATTACTGTTGCTACAAACATATATGCATCATCATTATCTACTCTTAACAGGAGGTCCCGATACAGTCTTCGATTTTGGGACATCTTTATTTACACCAAACACATGTAACATTCCTGTATTTCTATCAATAAAGAAATCGCAGAATATCCGAGTGAATGATGATGAGTAGGACGAAGTGTCCGTCCGTCCGTGCGTCTGTCTGCTCCTATCAAACTAGAGCGCGCATCATATAACTAGGCAGTCCCGTACCACGAGAGATATACAAGGGATGGACAGACCCACGGCTTTAGGAGCTTCGCCCCTAAAACAATTCTGATTTAATGGCAGTGTGGGGCAAATTTTGTCCCCCCCCTCCTCTCCCGCTCTTCGTTTGCGTCGTTAGGTGGGTCGGTTTCCCTCATCCCGCGCGTACGCCTATGCTGACAATAGAGTTACTGTATATGCTACCTTCAGAGGTAGCGTATACAGTAACTCTAGCGGACAACGTAACACAGCGCACCAGTGGTGGCGGCGTGAATGCAGCTGGACTTAGACAGCCGTATAGCTCGGCGGGTAGAACAGTCCTATGGCTCGGTTTAAGGTACAATATACGGAAAAGACGCCGCCACATGATGTCATCGATGAATCCGGGAGCGACTTCTCACGAACATTTCCATTCCGTCACGTGAGTGAGACGGCCTAACCTACTGATAAAGTCAGGAACTCGCCGTTGCTTGCCGCATGGTCTGGGTAATTGCCGAAATCTTCGACAGCGTCTGGCAGACTGGGCGCCGAAGGGGCTAAGAGCCTCCCCAGTAGGCCGGCTTATGCACAATGGCGTCTGCCCAGACGAATCGCCGGGCCAAACGTAACAACAGGTCAAATCTTTCCTCAGACCTTGAGGGCTGGGATTTAGAAGAAGAGTGTCTCGTCTGAGTTGCCAAATATATAACTATCTTTAGCAGGACAAGTTAAGTGTCCACCACGGAGTTAACGTGTATCCCTCAAGAGCGTTGTCTATGCGGCAAGCCGAGATTCATAAAAAAAGGGACAAACGAAAAAAAAAACGCAGTCAATCCTCTTTTTTTATGGGTGCTTCAGTCAAAGTCTTCAGAGAAATTATGCACTAATGCAATAATGCGTAGGTAAATCCCATTTCCGGTAAATTGTGCGGCCGAGTAACTCTCAACGACATTGAAGCGAACAATGCTCACCGATGGGCGCCCAAAAACACGCGTAAAATAAATCGTCAATCATCGCTTCAAGAAGATTCGCTACGGAGAATCAAGAAAGAAAAAGTGAAGACGGTATGAGTTAAGGCGAAAAAAAATAAAATAAGCGAGCACGAGTGGGGCGATATGGAAGGTCGGCCAAGCACGGCGCGACAAGCAGCGACAAGGGCGAGAGAAGGAAGCCGGGGAGCAAGATGGCGGTAAAAAAATAGAGTGAAAATAAATAAAAAAAGCAGCGAAGCGGCGGGAAACGAAAGTCACGCGAACCAGAAAGCAGATCGCAGGCACCAACCCGCTCAACGGCAGCTCTTGCGTAGCCATTTTCTCTCTTTTTTTTTTTTCCGCGTAGCAGAGATAAGAAGGCCGAAGCCGTTGCGCACGGCACGAAAGACGCCAGAGGGCGACGTGCGCTGCCCTAGCAGTGACGTCATAGGTGACTTTCTGCTCAGGTCACGCGACTATACCATATGTCACGGCTACCGGAAGTGCCACCACCGCTGCTGCGCTTTGTATATAGAGTATGCAAACGCCTTTTCAGTGCCACTTGGGCTGTGGCACCAATCTCAGTTACAACCTATCAACAAACGCAGGATCTGGGGAGGGGGGGGGGCGCAAGTACAACTCCATACATTGACTTGATAGGGCGCATAGCGAAGGGGCGTAGCCTGGGGATGGCACACCGGGTCCGTGCCCCCGTCCCCTCGAATTTTTTTTTCCACCACAATATATGGATTGAACATTTGAAAGGTGGTGCCCTCCCCAAAATAAAAATGCCCCCCCCCCCTCCCCCTGCACACACTTACGTCCATTCTTTCTATGAGAAGAGGAGTTTAACTAACGTAGAAAACGCATTGGACCGAATAATCATAATTAAAAAGCAGTTTTTTTTTTTCGAACTAGGTGGCGCACAGGCCCCTTTATAAAGGTGGGGCACTCAATAGCATCCATCCACAACGTTACTGTTGGTCGCTCGTGCCGGTGTTGCGTCGGGCTTTGCTGGTCGAATTCTCCGAAAGGTGCGACGCCTGGCGCCAATCGTGGGTACTTCCACTGCGGCCGCCTCGCATCGATTGAAGAACCCACATTGAGCAAGACGGGGGGGGGGGGGGGCGCACAGTTGCGTAAAAGGCATCCTTAACTCACACTGTAAGGCCCGCGTGGAAACGCCATCATGGCGTCGTGGTGGGCAACCATAGCATGATAAAAACAATGTCCGTTCTCTTTTTAACGTACCTGCCGCCGTCATTGACAGGTGCGAGGAAAAAGTGCGCGTAAATGAATGTTCATGCGTGGACGAGGCGTTGTTTGCGAGGGAGAACAGCAGAGTTTCCTCTTTCGACAAAAGGCGTGCACGTAGAAAACGAAGAGAAAAAAAAAGGTCTAGTACACGCATCTGTAAACCTACATGTGTGTAAAAGATCTTTACATCTAATTTAATCGTCATCAGATGGCGCTGGGTAATCGACCTCCCGACCTCGTGCACGTGAGCAGAAGGCAGTCTCAAAGCCACTACGGCGGGGAAAGAACTAATCGAATAGATCGCAATTAATAATATGTGGGGGTTTTACTTCCCAAAACCGAGATACGAGTACGAGAGACGCAGTAGTGGAGGGATGCGGAAATTTCGATCGTCTGGTGTTCTTTGACGTGCATTGGCATCACAAAGTATACCCGTATGCGATCTCGGAGTCTTCCATCGAAATGCGATCGCCGCAGCCGGGTTCGAACCCGCTACCTTCGGGTCGGCAGCCGAGCACCCTATAGTCACTGATCCACCGAGCCAAGACTAATAAATCGTAATTAATTATGTGTGCTTATCTTCCGTTGATAACCGGACAGAAGAGCCCCAATTCCTTCTTAAAGTATACCCGAAACCGGCGAGTATCCCTGACCTTCCCATCTGCCTTGTTTTCCTTCCTTTTGCAGAAAGTGAACTGTTACCTGGGGCAAGGTGGCGTTTTACGCCTGAAGAGTTAGCATTTTTGTAAAGAAAGAAAGAAAGAAAGAAAGAAAGAAAGAAAGAAAGAAAGAAAGAAAGAAAGAAAGAAAGAAGTTTAGGGGGGAAATAAAAGCTTGGTAATGAAAAATTCATGAGCACGAAGTGTTGCTCGAACACGGAGTGTTGTTTTTCTCAAGCAGTTTGCTTCCTATTTTGTTTTGCTTGGAGAAAAGGGTACAACAATAACACATACACTCGCCAAGGAAAACAATCACAGCCTTGAAGAAAACTACTACGCTTGTCGGTATACGTCTCTCCAGTAACAATACGTGTTCACGAATTTTTCATCTATTTTACATTTTTTTGTCACTTTACATTGAGTAATGCTTATTTCGTGCTCTCTCCAACGCCTTCAAGATTTATAAACCGGTGTCTTATGCTAATATAATTTTTTTTTTACTTTCTTACACTTTGTTTTTGTCCCTCAACCATTTCATTACGTGCACGTTGGCCGTCCGTTAACAGCGAATAGTTACTCAAAGTATTTGAATAGTTTTGCAATCATCGACGATCTGCACTGAGGCAGCCTCATGGCGTAGCGTGACGATCTCGGCACCGTTCAGCGAATCGATTAGCTCACTCGGTGATTTTTTTATTTCCCCGAAGCAGAGCCGCGAAAGTTCGGCAAGAATCGCCCACCGCACGAGGCGGGGCACTCGCCCTGCTGCGCTCCATGCGTAAGATTTGCATATCACTTGGGCGCGGCACCAAAACAGGAAATCGCAAACGACACGGCCAGTCGGTTACGAGGCGACAACGGTGACGTCACCATGTCACACCATGAAAGTGGCGCACATTTCAAGGCCGGGAAAAATAATAAAAATGCATTCTTTCGCTGTCGACGCTCGTAGTAAGCCGAGCCCGCGTTTGAGCACGCAACAACCGATACTCTGGTCAAACTTGGAACGAAAAGTTGCTTTCGTTGCCACCTTTGTGCCAAATGCCACCTTTGTGCCAAAAGGTTTCTACATATGCTGACGTTCAGTCGTTTTATTTTAACGAGCCCAGGCACTGTGCGTCATTACAATCACCCGTTCCTGGACACGTTAAATAATTGATTTATTGATGGATTCATTCATTGATTTGTGAAATAATGTACGCAAACACGTGTGTAATAAACAAGGAGCACCGGAAGAAGTCAGGCCAGGGACGTAGCGCTCGTCTCCTTGTCCCATCGTCGTCGTTCTGTACTCGCGCCATATCTACCGTCATGTCATATACCATCTAGTCCAAACCGCCACACTGCGTAGCCAAGGTACACTGGCACACCGGCTTCTTTATACCGCGTTTTACGGCACGTTAGACGGGTCCCGCACCGTCAGCAATGGTGCAGTATTTCGACCGTTGCGTGTCTACAGCCAAGCTCGATTCACTGGGTGTTCGCCATTCGACATATTATGTACCATTTCTCTTCATCTCTCAACCTAGTTGTAGGAACACGGTATACTTTACATCACTCACTATTCGCTCCAAACAATTCATTGTGCGCCGAGTCCGTGCTCTGCTATCTCCACTGTTTATTATTCTATTTTCCACAGTAGCTATTCGCATTTGTTGTTGTGGTCTACTTTCTATAACATTTTCGTCGCCTGTCTCTCAAGACGACGAATCCCAAGAAGCAACTTTCGATTTACGAAGTCATCTTCAGCTCTTAATACGCGCCCTTCACACGAGTATAAAATACGAGAACTTATTCCTGCTTACTGGAAATGAACAGAGTGGCGTGAATAGCACGTGTGCATAACCAATGCATAAAAAAAAATGGGTTGGATGGTTTAAATTGAGAGCGCGTCGAAAGCGCTCCTGAAGAGACTACCATAAGGCGGAGCGCGTTTAAATATATATGTACGTTGTTTGTTTCGCGACTAAAGCACTCCTACTTTACTTAGATAACAAACCTGAGCGACCGCCTGTAGACTGTGTGTGCTCCCCCGAGTGTGCTCGTGATTGTGTGTACCTTCTTATCTCTCTGCAGCCCCTTTTCTCCCCTTCATCCCTTGTTAGTGGTTCATGAGGAAAAGGAAGAAGGCACCTAATTTCTGTCTGCCTACAGGCGACACGGCGCAGTGCCTATTTCATCCCTTCCCCAGTGAAGGGTAGCAAACCGGGTGTGCATATGGTTAACCTCCCTGCCTTTCCTTGCATCTTCATCTCTCTCTCTCTCTTGTTTCGCGGGAAATCGTCGCGTATATTGTAGCACCGGCGCACGTAGTTGTGAATTAGTGAGCGAAGAATGCCTTTTCCCACTAGAACAGGTGCGCTGCGATCTAAGCTGAAGATAAAAAAAAAATGCCAAGGGACTTTTTTTGGATTTGAGCGACAGTTCAATGTGTTTTCTGTACATGCGGTTTCGTTTACTTGGACGAAAACATACGAGAAACTGTCGTATAAATAAACACCACAACTTTCCGGCGTAAGAATCAATACTCGAAGAAGCGTACAGATGCATTACAAGGTCACGGTGGTTAATTAGTCATTTTATTTTTCTCCCCTCGCGGGGCTAGGATAGTCGTCCGCCGAATAAAGTCTTTTTTTTCTCTCTCTCTCTAGTCGAATGTCAATGGTTAGCTGTATACTTTATGGGCACGTCCAAATTGAAAAGGCAGAGCGATGTCCCTGGCTCAAACGTGGCAGCCACGACAATATATAATAACAATTCAGCAAAAATACTCTACTCGACATCTTTGACAACAGTCTTCAAATAAGGAATGGAAATCATAGATGTTCGAGTTAGCACTTATCAGTACCGTGGTATTGACAGCCTTCGGAGACGTAGGAAATAATCAATGACGTGAACGCTTTAATCACGCGCTGCTTGGCATGTCGAACGTAGTTTTCAGGCAATCAAATCGTAATACCGTCCGCTTTGTAAACTTAAGCGTGCTAGCAGTACTGGGCCAGGAGCGAACAATGAAAGGGAGGAAAACCGATGCCTATGTGCGAGTGAATACGGTATACGCAAGGTTCCACATCTTTTGGCGGCGAAGAAGGGGCAGAGCGGCGGGTTATGGCAGTTGTGCTTTCTTATTCAGTCCTGAAATTTTATTCACAATCTGGACAAGACAATGGCCGCGGTCGGGGGCAGAACGAGGTGACTGACCTTTTCGAGGTTAAGATTGCGTCACAGCTACGAGAATTAACAACAGCTCCCAACATTTCGCTCGCTTCATTGAAGCTAACAAGGTCCAATATTATTCACACATCAATCGGACGTTATTGAGAAGGGAGCATTGGCGGCGAGTGTATGACAAAAAAAAAAAGACCCAGAAATTGAAGCGTTTGTCACCTTCAAAAAGAGCAGTCGTGCAAAGATAAACACCAACACCAAGACAGAACAATATGTAATAAAATGTCAGAATCAGATTGATTAGCACTGAGTTCAGTGGCCTGACTTCGAATGAAGCAAAAAAAAAAAAGATGGACGTTAACAAAACCGCGTTTAATTTTTTAAGTGAGAAAACCATGAGGCACACCGTAGTGTGGAGACTCCTGGCTAATTTTGACAACGTGCGGTTATTTCACGCCTTCCCATCAAACCATGTACGTTTCTTGGTGACTTGTTTTGTTGAATGTTGTGTAATTTAACTGCTCCTTGGACAGCTCGATGACTGGAATATGTCATATATGGCCGCTCGAGCAATAACTACGTACTGTCGCGCATAGAACTCGAGAAAAACCACACCACCAGTTCTTCAATAATCAATGCGGTTCAACGTCCCAAAAGCACGATACGGTTGCGAGGAACGCCGGAAACTTCGATCAACAAGGGTCCTTTAATGTGCACCCGAGTACACGGGCTTCAAGCATTTTTCACCTCCTAGAAAAATGCGGCTGTCACGGTCGGGATTCGATGACGCAATCAGCGGTAGAGCCACGAAGTCTCATATACGCACAAGTTGGCAGGTTTAATGCACTAACTTTGAGAACACGAGGTCCGCTGAAGCGCGACCAAATATATCGTACACGTTATTTTCCTGCAGTCATCACGGCAGAGAATCGGACCTGCCCGCTCACACAGAAGCCAGGTGTACTGATTCCCATGCAGTGGTGAATACTTCATGCGAGAGCTTCAATGTGAATGGCGGTTCTCTGAGCAGCCAAGTGTGGAACATTCGAGTGGCACATTGTAAAGCGCTAATGACGATTTCAAGCAAAACATCAGAAGGCTGGATGAATACCTTTCAGTAGAGTTTCAGCAGACCAGTTCACGATAACACGTTACATTCGCTGCACATCATACCCGTTGCATGATAAGCAAAACGGAAACACTCGTCCTCAACCCTTTGCCACGACGATAGTTATAGCGCGAGAACAGAACGACGACACGGAGACAAGAAGGACACTCTGTGTCGTCGTTCTGTTCTCAAGCTATAACTGTCGTCATGCCATACCGACTAGCCCAAGCTGCCACACCTTTGGTACGGATCGGCGCTTGAAAGTGATTAGGAACTTTCTTTCAGGCCTGCACAGGACACTTAAATCCTGCACTTCATGTATTAATTTTCATTTGTTTAAACCTCGCTACAATGTCTGCATGTCCTTGCCACTGACTCGAGTTTCTGATCGTGGGACGATATTATTCATACTTTCAAATTTCTTTTTCAACGTTTTGGAGCTGCCTTAACCAGTATGCGCTGCCAAACTTACTCGTCGTATTTTTTAACGCCCTGCTACCTTGACAACGTCATCTGGTGTGTCTTTCTTTTTAGCCCTGCATCACCTAAGCAGGCGCCTTACTTGTGTACAAACGGTGTTACGATATAATGCGATTGAAAGACAAGAAAAATAGCACTGCCCGACGAACGGAGAAATCGAGCGTCGGTGCTTCATGAAGATCCACAACCGAGCGGTGGCGACAAGGAACGCGACAAGGAATCAAGTCGGCGCCGCTTTTGTTTGACAGCTGCGGGCGTGCATGCGACGGCTGAATGGAAAGGAGAAAAAGTGAGCACGGAGCGCTAAAGGAAACAAAAGGTATCTAGCACAGCCACCGCGGCCCGTAACAACAAAAACTGAAAGGGTGAGTGGCCGGCTTCCTTGGTATATTTTAAAGAAAAAAATCAAGCAAAATGAGGCACGAGACGGCATAGGTGTGATCGTCTAAGAGGTCCCCCGGTCAGGTTCAAAGTCGAGGAGGACCGGATGGCGGCGGGTGAGTCAACAGACGCCCGACCGACACGGGAAGAGGAGACCCACCCCCGAAAAAATACGAGCGGCGGCCACGGAATGGCCTCTCTTCGAACAAAGCCGCCGGTGCCCGGCTTGCAAGTGCACTCACCTTTGCGTGCTGTTGCGGTACGGTCTCCTTCGAACCTTCTCGCGGTCTCGGCACCGGTCGAGCCTGCAGTCCGCACACACTGGGGCACACCACCACGCTTTCTTGGCGTACTACTCGTCGACGTCGACCCAGCGAAGACCGCTCGACACAGCGCAGGCCTGACCGCACCGATGCCTGCTGCTCGTCTCTCCCTTGATGATGCCCGCCTCCCCGAACCTGACGGCCGAGCCAGCCGTCGTCTCCAGCCTCCTCACTCTCTTTGCTACCTCTTGCTCTCTTTTGCTCGCTTCTCTTTTTCTTTGCCTCCTCACCTCGCTTTTTTGTCTCTCTTTCCAGACGCTCTCAGATACACCCAAAACAACGGCGCTCACGTCACGTGATCTGTACCGACCAATCGCTACTCGCCATTGGCTTTACGCGCCTAGAAATGGTTTCGGTTTCGTGATCCACTACCACGAAGCCTTCCTGTGTCCCAGCCAGAGTTCTTGACGAATAACCGCATGTAAAGACAAATAAATAAAGAAAATAATTTAGAGTATCGTCTTGTAATTGTACTGACCTTGCGTGACCCGCGGCCATGGATGACTTCGCAGATAAGTAAGGTTAGAGGTGCCGCCAAATGATCATGATTCGGGCGGGGATTTTTCGGTGGTCTGAGTCATCAGAGTGTCGCAGTTTTCGAAAAAGCTGCACCTACGCAAATACAGCAGTGAGTAAGTCTGAGGCAAACTAGGCAAAAATGTTATCAAATTGCCTCTCTTACGATGATGATTTGAGCGTACAACATGGATTTAACACACGCATAGAATAAGCGGAACGTCAGGTTCAAACTGCAGAGTTGCACCATGCACAGTTCCACCATGCACATTCATGCACAGTTGCAACATGTTCAAAGTGGAATAGTTGCAGTTTATAAGCAATGAAAAGCTTACAATAGCAGTAAAATAAAAAAAAGAAGCCAGTTTCATGGCGGGGGCATTAAAACGTCATATGTATAGCGACTAATCCAACAGATAAAAAAAAAAAGCTTGCAGACTCACCATGTTCTGTGCAGTTTCTTTGTAATACTAGAGTCCTGTTGATGGGCTTTGGTAGTGCATAAAATGACGGTTTTAGTTTTGGTTTGTCATCGTTACTTGCTTCATATTTTCTTGTCGTTTTAAATATGGTTGCCTTTTTTTTTTTGCGTGTGTAGGTGTATGTGGCGATCGCGCATTAATCTAGCGCAACAGCCAGTCAGACGGCCGATAAAAGCGTTGCTTTGAGTCAGCGCTATGCTATTGCCATCGTTTAATCATTCGTTCAATTAATTAAGCAGCTTTGGCCGATAGAGCAGTTCGACCTGTGCGCTCTCGTGACTGTGCTTGCGAAACAATTTCGTACCTTGCCCCTGGAGAATATTGTTCTACCTTTTGGATCTCCTGGTCCTGACAAGCCGCAATCTGAACTTGGCTACGTTTAACGCACCTTTGTTTAATTACCTTTTTTCTTGTGAACATAATCGGCCGAATTCCAACACATTAGACGAAAATTGCCAATTGAAACTGGCTACCACACAACGCGGACCAAACGAATAAAAAAAAAACGAGTTCAATTTAGTTCCAGGTGTGCTCTTTTTTGAACGGCGGTCCAATAGATTTTCATATCTGCATTGTTATGCGAGCGCATGCTTATGACAGCGCATGCCCGAAATTAGAGGACTGTTATGAGCCATAATAATCACAGGATGCGCGCAGGTCGTCATTTTAAAGCAGCCGGTGTCTCTAGCTTTTGCTTAGATGCCGTGATGTGACCTATCTTTGCTATGACAGCAGCAGCTGTGTCCAGTCACGATTAAGTTCACTAATGCGCTCTGTATCGTTCAGAATGGTCTTCAACGTTATTTTTTCTTTCTTTCTTTTATTACACTTCTGAGTTTCTGATGGGCATTTGTTGACTTCGCCACTGTCCGCGCTTGCCTTACCATGCTCCAAAGCACTCCAAACAAATTTGTGAACAGGCTGCGCCATCTAGAGTACCAAAACGAACGCAACGACGAAGTCGTGCTCGTGTTTATGTAGATGTCGCTTTCTCTCCAACGTCAATCATGCAAGCTTTTTATTCTATGAAAACGCAACGCTGCCTACAGTTTAGCATAGAGTCATATTTTATCTTAAAAGAACTATGGTACAAAAGAAATTTCTTCAATAATTTGCCAAGACATATGTTTTTGTTTAGCACTTTTTAAAATAACTTGAATGTAACAGCGCTCAAAACCGTTCATAAACACGTCGTGAAATTGCCGGGTATATAAATGCATGGATAGTCATTGTAAGCGGGGATGATGTAGACTTCGTGAACGAGCGCTGCTATGAAGTTCCGTGTTTCACCTGACCCCATTGTCCAAGTTTTTTTTGGCACACTGCCTTATCTGCTGCGCTGGCTTGATATCGCACGCCTCCCTATTCCTCACCATGCGAGATAAGCATGGCTAAAGAGCGATTTCGGTGAATCTCTCCCCTGGTAGCATTTGGGACTTTCCCATTGCGCGAAAGGAATGAAGTATTTCATGTGAATCAACAACCAAGAACAGGAGAGGGACTACAGATATTGTGTTATTTTGTCACGAGGAGAAAAACAACGCTGTAGAACTCCAGGTCGAGGAAAGGATGCTGAGCACAACACTGTGGTCTGCTTTTTCTTCACTCTGCAGTTTACGCGGTTTTTTTAAATGCGAAGGATTTCTCAGCGAACTTCGGCGACATTGAGCGTATCTATCTATCTATCTATCTAGCTGCCTACGACTTCTGGCTCTCCTGGTTGTTTCGGTTATGGTATCGATACCAAACTGGGTATGGCATAACGTGACTGTATGGAGAACATATTTGACTTGTCATAACATAAAAATCATGACATGTATGTCATGAATGTCATGATTTACATTTCATGGCCCTACAGCTCTCGCGGTGGTTTTGTTCACATGACATGTCGCAAAGCTGACATGGTATGACATGACTGCATGGCGAACACAAGCGACAAACGTTAAGATGAAAATGATGACATGCGTGTCATATAACAACATGACTCCATGCCACGCTCATGATGCGCTCACAGCCGTTTCGCTAGTGCCACATATACCAAATATGGTATTACGGTACGTGAATAGTAGACGAAGGTATGTGACTGGGGCAAACATGATAATCATTAGATGCGTGTCATGTAACGACATCACTACATGCCACGCTCATGATGCGCTGGCGGCCGTTTCGCTAGCTTCAATTATACCAAATTTGGTATTACGAAACGTGAACTGATGACGAAGGTAAATGACACATCCAAACATGATAATCACGACATGTGGGTCATGTAACAACATGACTACAAGCCACACTCATGATGCGCTCGTGGCAGTTTCACTAGCTTCACATGTACCAAATTTGGTATTACGTGACGTCGATGGAGGCGTAAATGTTGTAGGCCCGTGTGCTCAGATTTGGGTGCACGTTAAAGAACCCCAGGTGGTCAAAATTTCCGGAGCCCTCCACTACGGCGTCTCTCATAACCATACAGTGGTTTTGGGACGTTAAACCCCACATATCAATCAATCAATGGTATTACGTGACGTCAATGGATGACGAAAGTATGTGACTGGCGCAAACATGATAACCGTGAGATGCGTGTCATGTGAGAACATAAACATGCCACAGTCAAGGTGTCAATACACTTCGACGTGACGCGGTGCGCGTGCTCGCCGGCGTTCGTTTCGTCGCGTCACACCGGCATTGCCACGCCAGGCATAGAGAAATAAAAAAAGGTGAAGAGTGGACACTCCCATAGACCCCAGCGGCCCAATCGACTCTAGCACACCTAGTGGTTGATGAGAGCAAGTGGCAAGCGCTTCCGGTTTCGGTTTCACTGGCGCAAATTTTGAATTACTTTGCATAACCGACGTTTGGCTATGACGAATGTTCATGATTTCAGATTACTATTCATCGCCCAAATGGATAGTTTTTGTAGGTCGTTTTGATTTAGCGATTCCCTGTTTTGTTTTTTTCAGTGGTTCGTGCGAATCGGTCGTGACGTAATTTTTATTTCGATTAAGTTCTAATAAAAAGAGATGCAGGTAATTATAATTCACTACGGTTTTATTCATCGCGCTTGTGTTTTTCTTTTGGAACAAGTGATCAATGTATATATCAGTCAAAGAAACAGAGCATCCGCAATGTTTTATTCAAAGGCAAGGTAGAGTATGAGAATATAAAAAGCACAATATGACAAAGGTAGACAACAAATGCATCTCGCCTTACAAATAAATTGTAACAAATATTGTAACAAATACATAGAGAACACAGACAACGCACACATCGCTAGAGTTGGCAGAAGCCGAGAAGCTGGTGAAGTATGACACACCGGGCCAGTGGGTATGTAAGGATCTATGGCAAAAACACAGCGCACAATGCTGATGAAGAAGGAAGAAGTGACATATACACAGCAATGAAGTCGCGAATCACGCCTGGGCTTAACCGAAATAATGCATAGAAAAAAAGAGCGCACAGAAACCACACGACACAATATAGCAGAAAGGCAAAGGTGCAGTGTGCTGGCTGTGCTTAAGAACAGCTAGTCCAAAATGAAAAAAAGCAGACTTGATGCCTGCTTGTCCTCAGAAAGGTAGGGCTTTGCAGCTTGCTCACTACGTGAAAGACAAACTTTATGCTACACTTTATGCTTCGACTTTGGGACCTCCTTATGTATACTTAACTCATGTAACCTTCTTGTATTTGTATCAATAAAAAAAAAAAAAAAAAAAAAACACTGGCAGGTCTTGTGGCTTTTGTTATGCGTCGCCTTCATCAAAAACTTAAGATCCCAAGTGATTTGCGTCTGGGTGTTGCAGTGACGCTTGCGAGCTAAAATAGATTGTAGTCATCACTTATCCAGAATTGTGGACTTTAATTGGTGGTACGAGAGCGGTATTACAGGGCTAATAACTAGCAGAAGGAAACCACTTTGGCTCATTATTTTTCACAAAGGCTCTACATCGTACGTTATCACTCACAAGCTATATAAAAATAAAATGGCAGCGTCCGCAGCCCCATCAAACGCTACAAGTTTGGGTATTCTTTTGAAAATTTTGATGGGCAAGATGAGGAGGTTGATGAGAAGCTAAAATACGAAAAGCGTGATAGCATGAACCGTGCCCACTTCATACTGTGTTCCTTACCCGCTCGAAGACATTTCAACAAGCGGTTTTGTTATCGATATATTACTTGAGCTGGAGAGATAAAGCATACACAGTGACCAAGCGACCCACAGTAAAGTGTACAGTTCGCCCGTATTTGCTACAAAAAATACAGAAGGGATACCCAACATTCTTTTTAAGGTTATGCAAATCACTTCGAGCGAATACACAGTGTTCGTACTCCTCATAGCGGGTAACCAAAACAATGAATGCAACGAAGGAGTGGTTAGTCCAGTTGAACTGAATATAAGCATATAAGACCATAATGAAGTCTGCTGTAACGAAGTAATAACATAACAAAGCTATTGCAGGATTCGGCTCAACTCGAATACTTTAGTGTAAACCCGCCGCTAATTGCTAACCTTTGAACTTGTCAAGCTGTATGCCCGAGATTGAAGACTGGAACCTAACCCTGTCTAAGTTTCGGTTCACAAAACGCACATGCCAACATAAACGAACCCGGCAAAACATTTTCAGAAACTTAGCGCGACACCCAGCAGAGCAGAAATGAAAATCGCCAACACTTGACAGATGGTGATACAAAACATCGCACACTTTCAGGTGATGTGCAGTGGCCTCAATTATGGCAAGAAAGTGAGATTAAAGTTGTTGTACGTATGCAAAAGCTGCTTCTGATGGCACAGTGAGATTCCCAAAAAGTTTGCTGGGGACGTGGTATGCTTTGAGCATTGTGAAATACTGGTGGGTACCCTTAAGCGTCTCACTGTCGTCTTTCAGTAACTGTGGGCAACTGCAACCGTCACATGCATTCCGAAGGAAGTGTTTGATGAGAAAACCAGCTACATAATATGCAGCGGAGTCATCGATAATATGGGAGTGAATGTTTGTCGCAAGTTCAGAGAGATCGTCTAGAGCGGGAAAGTCGACAGGCTCTGGCTGTGCACACTCCTCATTATCCACAAGAGACGCACTGGTGAGGGAGAATGGCGAGAGCTGCTCCTGGAGGAGGTCACATTCATCATCCTCGACCTTTCTGTATTCTGACAGCTTGAAGAGTTTTCTTATGCAGATGGGCTTCAGGCCACAAATAAATTGTGCTACATTGGGGTTGGTGTTGCAACCCTGTTTTTGCCTAATGTGGCCAAATATGTTCTCCAGAGGATCCTGTTGAAGCCTGCGTGTTAACAGGTATTCAAAATTGTAATTTTTGGAGAGGTCGTCCCATAGTTGACAAATTGCCTGAATTGTAATTTGCCAACCTATGATGGTTTGTGGTTGACGTCTGCCAACAAACTGCCATGATGCAATCCAGGGAAGCTGGCCTCGGAGGAAGTCAATCAGCTCTGAATCATTTTTCATGATTGCATGCCGCAGCTTTTGCGAAGTTCTTTTTTTACTCGAGCTGTTCAAGGCATCGAAAATCCTGTCCATACGATCACAAAATTGAGCTGTAGTGATGGCCGAGGCAGGCAGCACCTTCGCATACACCATTGCCGTGATAGCAATCGAAACTGATGCACTGAGGACCTGAGTTGCTCTGCTGACCTTCATATTAGAAAAAGGTTTCTGATGAACGTGCCGTTCAGTCAACTTTGGAGCCAATCGCAACCGCAACTCATGTGAGGATTGGTAAAGGCTTACAATGTGCGACCAGTTAACGATGTCATCCCCAATGTATAACTTGTGTGCTTGGACATTATTGCGCGTTGTTTTAATTAAATGCGGAACATCAAAAATGTAATATAGCCGCTCACCATTAACTTCAAAAAAAGGCTTTGCTACAGTCACTCTTAGTTAATTAGCGAGACTTACATTTGAACTGCCCTGGTCACAAATGACTGCTTTCACTGCAATATTAATGCTCCTAAGCTCCAAAATGAGTGACACCAGCAAGTTATGCATAACAGATGATGGTGTTGATGTGTGCCCTATAGTAAAAGCAACCGGTTGAACCCACTTTCTCGAAACACCAACAAGCAGAAAAACAAGTGCTCGATCAGCGATGGTTGAAGTGCGATGAGTGCCATCATCTGTAAAACCCTGGACAACGTCTCTTGAAGCATCATAGTACAAATTCTTTTTGAGTGCTATTTCGTCGAAAACTAAAGCGCACACTCGGTCCCGTTCATTCCAAGCTTGAGTATTTGTTGCAATGGAAGAAAGGATTCCTGGAATTATGCCTGGAGTCATCTTTACATTAGCTAGCCACCTCCTTAATGAACGCCGGGAGGGCAAAGAAAAATATGGAGCCAGAAATCGGTATGCTCGCGGACCTCGGAAGTTTAAGTGAAGAGCGAATTTCTTGAACCACACGGGAAACCGCTTGCCCTTGCGTTTGGGCCTCAAGCGAACATGCGCAGAAAGAAGTTTAAAAACCTCCTCGGTGACGTGCGGTCGGATAACTTCAAGGGCCTTCGAAGTCGATGACGGTGCTTGGTGAGGCTGTCTCTGCAGTCTTTTGATAGTTTTACGCTGTGCTGCTACTTTGGCTTGCAGATGTTTAATGGTTTGCTTGTACTTCATTGATGGAGACATTGTCGCTGGCACACAGGAACGCACTGCAATAAACAAAAAAATTGATGTAAAAGCGAAGAACAACTAATCCCATACGAGCACTTTCCTCGCTCTTTCAGACCCAAGGTGCACAACTTTCTGTGGTACAAAGTTTTCGATTCCACTACCTAAAAACAAACCATTCACAATGTTGACAATGCACAAAAAATGAAAATCACCGAGAGCCCACCCTTACATTTTGTAAGTGCACACGTATTGTCCTTTTGAGGATAGTTTCATCAGAATGTCCTAAACATAAAATAGCATATTAAAAACTGCTGCAATAAAAGCATAGTCACCATTATCTCTAAGGCACTCAGGCGTGGAGCTGTTGGCGGAGACGTCTTCTGGAGGGTCTTGTGAAGCTTGTTCAGTGCCTCGGACAGTGCTGTCGGAACAATCTTGTGAGCGGCCTGCGGAAGTCTCTATATCAATCCACTCTGGTGTTGAAGTGAACATACAACTTACCGGCCACACAGGTTCCTTTTGTGACAGCTGAACGACTGGTTAAGGTTTTCTCCGGCAAGACGAAATCAGCAGAAATTCTTTCACCAGCTCCAAGGGAGCTGCCACCTGCAGAGGTTTGGTCAACAGTCAATTTGGGTAAAAAAAAAAAAAAAGAAATCGCGACACTGAACGCACCCTGTTCATCGGGGCACCTCAATGTGTGGGAGCCGCTTTTTGAAGCCTCTACCGCAGGTCCTGAAGAAATGAAATTACGACAATGTGTCAGTAAGAGGCTTAAAATAACACAAACTGAAGCTCATCCGCACCTTGCAGTGCAGCTTCTGCAGTCATGTCACAGTCACTATTTGAAGCGACGCTCGGAGAACGTGCATATATGTGCAGTTGGTACAAGTTACAAAGCTTGTAGCATGGGGAAACTTAAACAGCTCTTTCAAATGCGCAAATTGGTCGAACGTGGAGGAAAAGAGAAGGAACCAACTAGGAAACAAGTAATTTGTGATTTTTGGAATTATCAACAGTGCCAGCTTTCACCGAGGAAAGGTATATGTACATGTGCACTCAGGCTTGAAGATAACGTGAAATAGCCCTTGAAAGTCTTTCAAAACAAGTTGCGCTGGTCAAGAGCATCAAAAAACGACAGAAATGTAAAGCTGCTGTTAGGAAGGTAACAGCCCACAATTCACAGAATTTAAGACTTTCCAAGTGTTACTTCTGTAGTGAGGTTTCTCCATCGGCTACAAAAATCTTCACGGTTAACTGTCGCCACTGATTCAATACAAGTGGCTGCTATTGCACATATTTGAGTTTCAGTCAATCACTTACATGGTGCAGCTGGTTGCACACTGGGAACAGCCATTCTTGTAAGCCTTGTGTGCCCAGGGTCCATGAAACTTTGAGCAGTAAAATGGTCGCTACAAACCCTGTACGTTGCGTACAATAGGCTGGCCGGCTTACTCAGGAGATCATCGCGTCCAGCATACTGCATCCATGCTTTCATCCTGCATTGGCAATGAACTATCAGCTGAAAGGGGAAGTGCTTGAATAATGATTTTTTATTGTTACCCTCACTTAGCAAGTACGAACAGTAAGCCTACAGACATGCAAACCATACAAAAGCTTTAACACACCTGCCGTCCCGTGGTACGCGGAAGAAACTTGTCCCAGGCTTCTTGTGGGTTCTGCCATTGTTGAAGCACCACGATACACAGCAGTAGCTGCCGTAGCTTGGACCGCCGGACGGCATGGCGTCAGCGCGGTCTGAAAATGTTAGTAAGTGGATGCTTCGCTGTCAAATTACGAAAAAGATATGTGCACGTCATAAGTGTACCAGCAAACCCCTTTGAATGATTAGCTAATCGATGCACAATACAAAACCAGTGATACATCTCTGACCCATAAAACTCTGACTTACAAAGATATACGTCAAGACCACGAACAAAGATCTTCAGAAGTTTCCAGGCCGCTATCCCTTGTAATGCAATGGTATCGCGGCCTGGAAACTTTAGAACACCTTCGTGCGTACGCAGTATCAGCAGTACATTGGGAAGAAAAATCGTAGTTGAAATTTGTGCGGTAAAATCATATTGGAAACGTAAAAAAAAATTGTGGGCAGCTTGCACTAGTGGCACAAGGCTAGCGAAGAAACGAAGATGATGGCCACTTGGCTAGTCCAGATTTGCCTCCGGCACACCAAGAATTATTCGTGTTCCGAGCCTTCGGGAAACGCGTCGTGAAGCATGCGAGGCCCAGCGAACGATTCTCAATATTTTGCACCGAGCCAGCGAACCTTTGACCTAGCTGCCCTGCTATGCTCAGCGCACAGACGCTCGCGTCCGTGGCAAACGCAGCACGCGTCGCCTCGGCTTGACGCCGTGCCGCCTTTGCTATACTGCATACGTTGCACAATGTTCCCGTCTAACCGCCGCATAGAGCCACAAACTTTTTTAGTGAACCTCCCAGTCCTTACAAGCTTCAGAAAAAGGTTACAACTGCGTGAATGAGACGCCACGTAAGAAACAAACTCGCACACACGAAGCGCAACGTGTGTGTGTGCATCTTTCTATGTTTGTTGCATGGTGTCTTTTTCGCGCAGGCGTAACCGTTTTCTGAAAAAAGGACCCAACAAGACCAACAACATGTCATTCAACAAGCTTCGCTTGAAAACGAGCCTCACCTGATATCTCACGCACGAAAGCGCCGACGCAGCCGACGTTGACGAAAGCGACGAAAGCTTCTCGCTGTCAGTCGTGCATGGGCTTGTCGCTGGCACGGAGGAAGGAAAAACCTTTTCCTTCCTCCGTGGTCGCTGGGTAGATGGTGTTTATGACAGTACGGCTGAAGAAAAATAATCGCGTAAGGTGTGTTGAATAAATCGTTTTTATGTATAAAGAACATACCGAATTTGGGCGTGTAATTATTAATTTGTGAAAACAATTCTGTTGCATTGATTATAACTGTGTTTTTTTTTGCGTTTGCGCCCTCTGAAGTTTGGTGGGAGCACTAGTTCGTTACGTAGTCGTGACGCACTTCCTGAGGCCAGGTTTTGCGGAGTGTCCGCTCTTGTCTTCTTCTTTCTCTATGCGCCAGGCACTGGTGCTGCCATCTACTCGCAGGCGCGCGCCGCGCTGCGTTGCTTTGGCGCATGCGCGTTTCAGCGCGTCCGTTTGAGCGCGCGCGTCAACGCTACATTGGAGTATATTGGGCCCTTCATGACGCGCTCGCGGCCGTTTCGCTAGCTCCGCATATACCAAATTCGGTGTTACGTGACGTCAGTGGATGACGAAATTAATGACTGGTGCAAACATGATAATCCTGACACGCGTGTCGTGTAAGAACATGACAACATACCACGCTAATAGCGTGCTCGCGGCCGTTTCGCTAGCTACACATATACTAAATGTGGTATCACGTGACGTGAATGAATGACCACACATCCAAACATGATAATCATGACACGGAGGTCAGGTACGGCATCATTTACCTCCACCACGTAACGTTGTGCTGATTTTAAGGTGACATATCAACATTTCTTATTCGTGCTTCGCATATCATCGATTCCCACTGTACATGGGATCTGCCTTTTTTTTCTTTTTCTTTTTTTTCATGAGAAATATTCCTTGGCGCACTTCGGTGACTTTAGTCTATTTATGAGTGTATCTATCAGGTGACTGAGCCGCCTAAAACTTTTTGCTCTCCTGACGGTATCGTTAATGGTATACACACCGAAATCGGTATGGCATAACTTGACTGTATGGCAAACTTAAATGACAAGACACATAACGAAAATCATGACTTATTTGTCATGAACGACATCGTTTACATGATAATTGTCCTCGGTGCTCTTGCCGCCATTTCGTTCGCCTAAAATGCACCAAAAGTGGTACTACGAGACATTTCTGGAGGGCTAATATAAATGACTGGTGGTAATATAAAAATCATGAGGTTTATATCACGTACAACGTAGCTATAGCTATGCTGTACGTGATATACACCATGTTATACACCATGATATATATGATATACACCAGTACGGGATGCACCATGGCTTGCTATAGCAAGCCATGGTGCACGCTTGTGGCACGCTAGCGGAGTCATGGCCATTTCGCGAACTATTGATATACACCGAATTTGGTATTGCGTGGCGTGAATGTATGACGAACATAAATGGCAGGTGGTGAAAAGACAATCATGACATTCATGTGTCATGTACAGCATGACTGTTTCCTTGCTATAGATGCTTCCCATTATGTTGAAACTTAAAAAAGACAAATTTGGCGAGGTTAAGTGGTTCAAATTGGTAATCTACTTGGATTCACTACGACTGTATTCTGCATAATGTCCCTCACGTCGATTTTTATTCCTAGCGATGATTCAGCGGTGCTTGCAGAGGGCCGCCTGCTATAGGGGGGGAGGGGGGAGGGGCGCCCTCTCTAGTTAGAGTTACTGTATATGCCACCTTTAGGCAGCATATTAGGGAGCATATACAGAGAGTGGTGTTGGGCACTTTAAATTTACCTAAAAGAACATAAAGTGTTAAGCCCTGCCTACTGCACCGAAGTATCGCTGGCTGGGGAGCATATACAGTAACTTTATCCCTAATCCTACAAGAAGTCACATAAGATGGGGAGAGGCAGCAGGGGTGGGCGCCCCCATCTTTCTTAAGTGCCTCCAAGCCGTGTTCGCAACGGCCGCTCAACCCCACATTTGTCTATAACTGAAGTGTGGTAGCCTGTAATGTGGTTTGATTATTCAAATTCATTACGACTTGAAAACTGATTAGAACAGATGGGTGAAACCCACGTGAGCACAAACTGATAGTATATATGCTGTGATGGAATTCTTGTGATAATAGTAATTAACTGTTAAACGTAAGAATCGAGGCCCTCTGACCTCCCTGGTTTTACATAAAGTGATTGCCCCCACTCTCTCTCAAATGAGTGGCTGGATGCACACATGGTATCTAGTGAAGATGCTCATTTAGCTCGACAGTAACACAGTCACTATTTTAAGAAGCGCGATGAAGGGCTCCTTGGCGCACGTGTTCCCTTTCTTTCTTGGTTTGGAACACTTCATAGATTTCACGTTCGATCCGATTCCGATATCTTGAAATACCCACCGGCCCTTCAAGACACCCCCCTGCAAAGTTTATTTTGCTGTGGGATGCCTAATTCACGTGCCACTTCCACCCAGCTTTTGCAAGGGAGTACGAGGATAGGCTAAACTCGGTTTCACACCCGATTGAGGAGCAAGAAACGGAAAACAAGCGAATGAAGAACTGAATATCAGGTAATTTAATGAACTAGAACCTAAAGATAAAATAGTCATTTTAAGCCAGATGCATTCGATGAGCTCAGCATACAGTAATAATAGACTGTTATATGTTATGTTATATCGGACTTACCGTGATACCGGGCGTACCGTGATACCGGAATCGAAGTGCGCATGCGCAGATACGTACGTTACCCGTAGCACTTACCGTACGTGCGGTATTTTTCAGATTTAAGGTGGAAGTGTACGTAGTGTGCGTAAACATGGCGGCGCTCTCGGACGCCCGCTTTAAAGGGATTTTGACGTGGTTGTTGGAAGATTCACCTTGTTCGCTGCAAATAACTGTTTAAGGTGGCATCTCTTGCCTTCAGTTAGCTTCGATGACCAAGTATTACGGATAAGTTGGGGTAATTTTTGAGATTGCTTCCCATTTCAAACGCGTCTGCCTAACTACAAGATTGATGTAAACAAATCGTGGTAACATAATTTTTCCCGCGTTTGGTGCGTGGTTCATATTTATTTGCTTTTAATATAAGTAAAATAAACTTGTAACAATGCTTCGCGTGGTGGCATAGGCAAACATTCTCGTTTTCTTTTTCCTTCTCACCTTATTTTTGTTTTTCGCCGTGGCATACACAGCGAGAAATGACCATTTCAAGCTCCCAGCCAGGGGTGCAGCCAGAAAGTTTTTTGAAGGAGGCAGGGGGGAGGGTCCAACCGTGCTTTACGTATGTTCGTGTGAGCGTTTGTGGCGGTGCTTGTATGTATTTTTTATTTTATTTTTATTTTATTTATACAAACTGTTAATCCCAGAGGGATTGTAGCAGGGTGACGATCTAAGGCAGTGATTAGGTACAGTCAATAGAAAGGGAAAAATAATTAGAAAAAATAACAAAGCAACAACAACAAAAAACGCAAGCTAAATTGAAAATTTTCCGAGGGAAATGGGGCTTTGAACTCTTCCAACCCCCCGCCCCGCCGCGGTGGTCTAGTGGCTAAGGTACTCGGCTGCTGACCCGCAGGGCGCGGGTTCGAATCCCGGCTGCGGCGGCAGCATTTCCGATGGAGGCGGAAATGTTGTAGGCCCGTGTGCTCAGATTTGGGTGCACGTTAAAGAACCCCAGGTGGTCTAAATTTCCGGAGCCCTCCACTACGGCGTCTCTCATAATCGTATAGTTGTTTTGGGACGTTAAACCCCACATATCAATCAATCTTCCAACCCCCCTCTCCTCGCCCCAGCCCTTGGCTACGCCCACGAAAGAAAAATGATGCTTACGCAAGTCTTTTCTCTCTCTCTACGCCCCCGAATCGCTGTTTGCTACAGAATACGAAGCAACGTCGTAGCTTCGCCCACTTTCGGCCTTGTGAGCCGTCGAGTTTCGTGCCGTGCTCAGCTGCCCAGGGAGGGGCTCGAATTAACCGTGGAATAAAGCTTCCATTCGTCCTCGGTTCCATCTGCTGACGTCACGTGTTCTCGCTGTCGTGTTCCGAAAACGTAGCCCCTCGGGAGCGACACGGTTTGTGCATATGGGGCTGCGATCTATAGTATTTTGCCAGCTGGGATACTGCCGTTACAACCCGAACGTAACACCAACTCATTCATTGCCTTACTTCGGCCTCTTGTGTTGCTTCGTTTTGCTTTTAAAGCTACTGCAAAGTGATACGAGAAATCAGTGCAGGCTGTTAAATTATTTTCTAAAAAAAATCCACCTGCTCTGTTTCGCGGTCAATGATGAAAGAACGATGCTGGTGGCGTTACCTCCGCCAGGCTGTCGCATTATCATTTCCCTTCAAAACTACCATTTTACACTCGTCCTATTGATCTTGTTTATTAATATGGCCTGAAATACTTCGGTGCAGCAGGCAGGGTATTGTTTGTTGTTTTATTTTTATTATCTAACGATCAAATATTGCCCACACAAACCTGTCTGTCAGTCATTCTGCCTTTTCTAAATGTGTGGAGGGTAATGTCCGATTTCTCACATTTAGGAGATGCGAGGGTTGCGAAAGAGTGAGCGAAATAAAATTTCTGCGTCGTAGCTAGCCTCTGAATAAACGCTCGATTAGAAAAATAAAAGAGGCAGAGCGAGGCACCAATACGATGAAGCGAGTGACAGGCGCTCGAAAAGCAGCTTGGTCTCTGATTAGTCTATGAAAGAAAAAAAAACAATGAGTTTGCTCAAGGGACTATATATCAATTTGAACAGCGAAATTCTTGAAGCTCGAGGTGAAACATTGGGTGTCCTCGAAAAACCGTCCGCATTGTGGCTTCTGCCGGTGGCGCCACATCAAGCTTGATTGATTGATTGATTGATTTATGGGGCTTAACGTCCCAAAACCACCATATGATTATGAGAGACGCCGTATAGTGGAGGGCTCCGGAAATTTCGACCACCTGGGGTTCTTTAACGTGCGCCCAAATCTGAGCACATGGGCCTACACCATTTCCGCCTCCATCGTAAATGCAGCCGCCGAAGCCGGGATTCGAACCCGCGACTTGCGGGTCAGCAGCCGAGTACCTTAGCCACTAGACCACCACGGTGGGGGCCACATCAAGCTTCGCGCGATAGTTCTGGTGCGGGAGTTTGGACATCCTCGCATGGTCAGTGGTAAGGTTGTTGATCGACTCTGCCTTGTCCACGCCAATAATGACCTAGCATTAGCCAAGCAGGCACACGTTGAGCACCTAAGATCACTCAGCTCCGTATCACGTGACACCCATCGTATGTGTGTACTGAAGTGAATGACGTGTCGACTTTATGTACACACGAGTGAATATATCTTCGTAAGGACCAGGTGTGTCGTCTGCTGTTTTGTGCTGGTTGGACCGAACATTAACGAAAGACATTCTCAGAGACTTAATTCTGTGACTTCCAAACATTTTCTTTCTGTTTGGTGTGCTTATAAGTGCGTCTTTGCATATCTGTGCCCGAGTGTTCTATTTTCAATGCACTGCTTTTTATATTCTACTTCAGGATACGTGTTCAAGTTTCACTCAAGGGCTAAGGAGTAGCCGGCACCATATTTGTGCGCCAACATCTCCTTATATATCATATCAGTAAAAAAAAAAAAGCTTTACGTCGTCACCATCATCAGCCTGACTATACGCCCCCTGTAGGGCGAAGGCCTCTCCAATGTTCCACCAATCAACTCGGTCCTTAGCATTCTGCAGCCGTCCGAAAACTTTTTAATATCATCGGCTCACCTATAACTTTCTGTCTGCACTCTCGCTCGTTTTGCCTTCTCACGGAATCTTGCCAGTTACCCTTAAAGGTGCCCTTGCACAGCGTGTGAAAATACAAAAGGAATGCAAGGCTTTATTCTCTCCAGGCAGTTCGCGTCCTCGGGACGCTATTTGTGACATCATTAGTCTGTTCGCGTGACGTCAGAATGAAATAAGCTCTGGATTGGTCAGTCTACGAGAAATAGTTGTCACTATTTTTTGCACTCTGCTTTAGAGTCGCATGCCCGTCCTACCTTGTATTGCATGACTATACCGGGCGCAATAACTGATTTCACTTCGTTTTCTGCGTTTGCGTCTGCGCAAGCAGAGATAACAGCGTGTAGTCGAAAATCTCGAGATTATAACTGGTTCAACGCTTATTGCTGATATTTCTCGTGTTTATAAAGAAATAAGTGACGACTAGGACGCATCGCTTTAGGAGATAGACAGTAGATAGAGACTACTGTCTGGTCTTCGAACTCCGGGTACTTTAGCGGTCCTTTAAATACCAGCGGTTATCCTGCCTACGCGCTGCGACCGGACCATTTTGAATTTTTCTTCTTGATTCGAACTATCATATCGTTAACACTTGTTTGTTCCTTGACCTATTCAGCCCTCTTTTTATCTCCTTAAGATTTCACCTATTATTTTTCTTTCTACTGCTCCCTGCGTCGTTCTCAATTTAGGTTGTACCCTCTTTGTAAGCCTTTAGGTCTGTGATTCGTAGGCTTTCATGGGGCTGAAATTTTCTTTTGATCTCCTGCGTTTCCATCACGAACTGCTGAGTACACGGAAAAGGCTACTCTGCAGTCATTGGGATCCTTTTTGGTGACATTTGTATTTGGCAACAGGTGTGTGTGAACAAGCTGCGCATAAAAGGGAAGTATAGGTTCTGTGAGGTGAGCAGGAGACTTAGCGAGAAATACCGTAATGTAATTTTCCTCACTGCTGCTTTTATTCGGGCATAGGCGGTACACATACGAAACTGCTGCTTCTAGCGACTTCTCATTTGAAAGGCGCAGTGGCGAGACAAACGCGTCGGCCTTGGCAGAAGGCAGTTTGCGTGTACTCCCGTGCATGGCGCTTAGCAGACGACGCGATTGTTTTCGTAGCCGAAGCCGGAGCCCGATTCAAGGCTGCATCGATCCTGCATCGGGACACTGCGCGGCGATGAGCCGTGGGTGCGAAGAGAGTGAGCGTGTTCGGGGGATGGGCCGGGACGAGCACGCTATAAGGTCCGCGTCGGTCGGCAGAGGGCGCGCACTGCGCTGCCTCCGAGAGCAGCCGCGGTCGAAGACGGAGAAAAAAAAGCGAGAAAAAGAGAGACCCCGTCTCGGCAAAGATGGCCGCCGCCTCCGACTCCGATGGCGGCGCGGGTCTGCGGGTCGTCGGTAACGGTCAAGACAAGCAGCGTCTACAGAGCCGGGGTTCTGCCGGATATTTGCTCGAAGACCCCGACGCAGACGACATCATACACAAGGTAGGCCTAGCGGCGTAGCAGACGACAGATGCGGAGAGCCGCTGAGTCCGTGGCGAGAGCATTCGCGCCGCATGTCTAAACAGGCGCGGTTCGTTAACCCCGTGTTTCTGGGTTACTGGGGCTGTTGGCCTCTTGAAGCGTCTCGCGGTCTGCGACTTTCGCTCACTGCTCGGGTCTTGATTGAAACATAGAAGATCGTTGGCCAGATTTACGCCTAACAAAGCGCCGCCGATTTCATTCCATCTTGTAGACGCTGTACGTTACACCACGACGAAAATATGGCCGTGGGCCGATAGATTCGAGCTGCCAGCCGACGGATGAAATTTGTCCTGGAGGGATGCACACATTGTGAAGAAAAGACGGTGTACTTTTTTGCCGAGCTCCACGCCCGATACAGTCTCGGGTGATCCCGCGGAGCGTCGCTCTCTTCCGTTGTCAGATCAAATTATCGCTATCGCTTTACCGCGATCTGTGATAAGCGATCAAGACTTCCTCTCTGAATTCCTTCCCTTTGACGCGAACCGATAGCTGCAGCCATTAAACGTGCCCGATAACAAGCTATATCAAAAACGCGTCGTCGTTCCCAGCACCGACTGTCAGCGGTTTCACGCACTCGTTCAGTTTACGCTGAAGTGTAATAATATTAATATTATCTGGCATTTTACGTTCTAAAACCACGACACGATTATGTAGGACGCCGAAGTGGAGGGCTCCGAAAGGTTTGGACCATCTGGTATTCTTTAACGTTCGCTGACATCGTGCATTTAGTCTCCATCGATATGTGATAGCTGGGGCTGGAATCGAACCCACGACCTTCGGCTCAGCGTATGCTGAGGTGTATACTGATCGGCCAACCGAAAGAAACTTTTAAAAAGTCATGCTTGTTTTTTCTGTACCAAAAACAAGGCCAGGCGTCAATTACGATTACAGCCATTGCGTGGCTATAGTCCGTTATACGTCGCAAATTGTTTCATTAATAATTTTGTTTTATGAATATGTGCGCGGAGGATTAAATTTTTGCGCAGCAACATCCAAAAAAAAAATCTGCGTGAACGCGTCAAGGAGCTGGAACCCGCGGGAAACGGTAAAGTTATAACTACGGATGGTTAACTATATACTACAAGCTCACGCCGATGTTGATGGTAATATAAGACGAAGTCAACCGTGTGAACATATTAGGGGGAAAGTCTATTGTTCTACCATAATTAAGGTATAATTGTGACATCAAGAAACATGTAGAGAGCACAGTGGACCAGGAAACAAACGGTTGTTAAGGACATATCGTAGATGAAATCGACGAGAAGGAATAGACATGCATGGCAGGGCCTCTGGGCCTTGGCAGGAAAACACTGCTTTTTCATTAAGGGTAACTGACTGGATTCCCAGAGAAGGCAAACGTACGAAGAGGAGATAGAAAGTTGGGTGGGCAGATGGCATTGAAAAGCCTGCCATTACAACGGGGCCGGGTTGGTTGGTGGATCACTGAAGATGCCTTTGCACTGCAGCGGGGGCAGTCATCCTGATGATTGTGACGATGTATTGTGGCGCAGAAATATAGACTTAAATGACACCGACAGGTGTCCGTCGTTTCCATGGTATGCAAATGCCACCACGCCGCTGTCTGTCAATATATATAGGCAACTGCGTTGAGTATATAGCCCACCCTATACGTGAGTCAGAGGTCGAGCTGGTACAAGCAGATCCTACCGCCAGGGGTTCGGCCAGAATGTGCTTAGTGCGGGATACTTCATAGGGGCGGGCTGTATTACGCAGTCATATACGTTTCGATTCGTATGCTGTCATCACTTGGAGTATAACGAAGGAAACACCACATATAGAGTAGCCAGCTGCAGCATGTTGAGTGCTTGCTCGCTCCAAGGAGAAGACTCCTTCCTCTTGCTCTTCGAGCGCCTTGATCATGATGTTGGAGCAGTTCACTTTGGGGGCCCTGTTTAAAGACGTATGAAAATTGAAACACAGGAAGCAAGCGAGATATATAAAGAGGGCAGAAATGAAATATATAGGAGGAAAAATTAGAATTAATATTAATAAAGAGGCAAAAAACTGAAAGAAGTATCTTGAACAGGGAAGAAAGAAAGCTAGTAGAAAAAATTGAAGAGAAAATAGAAAATAACTTGACAGAGAAGCTTGCCTAGCTCAGCACTTTATCCGGCACGACCAGTGCGACGAAGCTGCTCTAACTTTTTTTTTCTTTTTTTTTGGTGGTAGATATGGGCGAGGGATGAGGGGGTTCAACTACACCTGACGCATGTTCGTGCTGGTGTATACATGCAAAATTCAAAATTTTTTTCAAAGACTTGAAACTCCTCTGGTTGGACAAGTGCCGACCACGTTTGCGTACTACTTGGCGAGTGGCATTCATGGAACCCACATTGCCCCGTGCATTGCAGACGCCCGTCAAGCCAAACTCGCCTCGACCCTCGTTCGACCGCCATGGACAGGTCTTACGTAAACCCAAACTTGAAACCGGACTTGACCGCTCGTCCCGACTCGATCGAGTAAACTTCGTAAGCCGGCGAGAGCATCATCGCGAGTGCATCTGCGTCGGCCATCGAGCGGCTCGCGCAATTATCCCGGCCCGTCCCCCGAAAATAGCGCTGTCCCGTGCAACGCGACTCCACCGCCGCGCTTGTGTACTACGCGTGCCCGCCCTTTTTCATATATGCTGCGCCTTTATTTATCGCCCGCGCTGAGAAGGGCTTTTGTTTTAAGATGCACGGGTCGATACGCGCATTCGCACGATGCGAATGCGCGTACCCTTCGAATGAATGAAGGAAGGAAAATAGGAGGAAAAGAACGGCAGGGAGGTTAACCAGCCTATAGGCAGCCAGTTTGCTACCCTGCGCATAAGAGGGGGAGATGAAAGATAGAGAGGGAAGAGAGATAAACACAGCACATTCGGCAGCACACGCGCGCACACTCAGTCATATAGTCCAGTCTTGTCTTTCGCGGTGTGTGACATTGCTGCTACAGCCGCTCGTTCAAGTCCGTGTCGCGTAGGAATTTCAACAGGGCTTTTGTCGCCTTCTGTTGCAATGTCTTCTCTCGGGCACTTGACGGAATAGTGTCCGCAGACATTTTGGCTGTTGTCGATGCGCGCAAAAAAACGGACGCCAGTTATTCGAATGGATGAGATTGCGATAAAGTAAATTATGCGGTTGCGGCATCCCGTCGGGACTGTTATTCTTTCCTCTGAAAGGATGAAAATGCCGCCGTAAAACGGGCCTGTGAAGCATTTAAAAAAGAAAAAAAATCGAAGACTAAGCCTTATACCGAGCCATATCCAGTTACTGTGTATTATTACGCACGATACAGCGTATCGAATGTTTGTTTACGCTATACTCACGATTAAGCTTCATTCGAACAGCTCCGTTCGAGTGAAGAACAAGTGAAGCGCTAGTCCGCTGCTTCCATTTTTTTTTTCGTGCTCATAGGTTTTTAGCGCTGTACTTTATCAGAGGCTGGCTAAAGGAGAGTTGGTTTGAATCTTGTTTTGACAGGTCCATCACTTGGAAGGATCAAATAATTTACGCGTGCTTCGACCGACTAGCAGCGAGCTATTATCTAATGTAACTCGGTTCTAGTTTTGTCTCTACGGGACAAATGAAGTTGCTTTTTCAGGGCACTTGAGAGTTATACAGTGTACGTGCAAGTTGGTTGGTTAGTCAAAATTTATCAAGAGTCCTGAGAGATGCGACTAAACGTGGTGTGAGCTCATCCCTCGCGTATTTTTTCTTTGTTATTTTAATGCGTGCTGATAAGCTATACGTAGCCATTAGGCTATCTCGCACGTATTCCCCAGTGGAAAATGTTCTCTAGTCTGCAGCCACCGAGATTCGGTCGATGTGGCGGTAATCTGTCATCCCGAGTGCCTGAGCGCGAGAATTATACAGATGCAGCACTGCGAACATCAGGTATCGTGTCCCATACTCCGTTCGTTCAATCGTATACCATGCCACCCCCCGTCCCCCCTCAAGAAAAAAAAAGCTTCGATGTCATTTGGCCTAAAAAAGATACTAATGCAGGACGGATTCGGTACACCGAGCCATTCCTCTGTTTCTTCATATCAGGGGCCTGAAACACGCAGCCCATGTCTTCACAAAAAAATAAAATGCTTGCGACCTTGAAAATGGTGGCGGAATTATTTGCTCACCTATCACCATTATTAACGATTTACTCGGGTAAGCCAAAGCGACGAGACTAGTTTCGAGAATCTTTTTCATGAGTCTCTCCATGCGGTCATCACGGGTTCAAGCCTGACCGAGCAACAAATTCTCTAAATTTCGCGACGGGTGTACCAACTTGAGTTATGCGGGAAACCAGTAAGCGTATGTTTCAAATCTTGGCATCCAGGAATGATTCACGAATGATATGTGGGAAATGCGTCCTTTAGAGTGGCAGTCTTTCGTGACATTCCGCTCTGCCCCTCCTTCAACTTTCTTCTCTGTCCGGGTCCTTGCGGAAATAAGATTTCTGTCCGCGGCCTGCCAGGTGATGAGAAGTTTGAGAAGCCTGCTCTGCATCATCCTATAAGCGTTGGTATATTGTGATCTGCTTCATCGCTTACTGATAAGCACCCTGTAAAAGTTACGTATTGTGCGCAGCACCTCTTGAAAACTCCAATAACGCTAAAAAAACAAAGAACTTCCCACGAAAACAAAAAGCAAATTGAAAACAGCCCAAGACACTGGATGTTCTCTCCATATGTCATGTATCTCTAGTGCTAAAGAAGGTCACGCTGTACCTGGTCATAAACGTTTTCGTATCGTATCGTAAACACGTTTTAACAATTGAGTGTTCTGTTCTGAGAATAAACACTTTCGTTTCGTATTGTAACTGTATAGCTTATTAACGACCGAGCTATGTGTAAAGGAGCGACGATTCGCACGCAGACGATCCTGGTCGGCGACAGCGGAGTGGGCAAGACGTCGTTGCTGGTGCAGTTCGACCAGGGAAAGTTCCAGACGGGCTCTTTCTCCGCCACAGTGGGCATCGGCTTCACGGTGAGTCAATGGCACAAATTGCGTGTACTCTTTGACTCACGCATTCGGCAACGCTAAGACAAGCGGTCCGTTGAGAAATGACTCCTACGAGATGCGTAAAATTCTGTGCTAGTTGATTGATGTCTGCAGGGTAGACCAAAAAAAAAAGAAATTGCGAGAACCTAAAAAGAAAGACAAAGTGTCTACCGAAATCTATTGTCTGCAGTGGTTGCAAACGAATCTAGTCTGCAGAGTAGTGGAAAACAATTTTATAGCCATATCCGAACATAATTTAAAAAATTTCTGATTTAGCACTATTCACATTAAAATATTTTATGAACGCATATTTAAAAACACCTAAAGAGTTGGATCTGCACTCGCCAACAAGGAAAAAAAAAAAGATATTAATCTGCGGAGTCAGGTTGCTATCAGAGTTTCGTTGATAAGATAATTTGTTGCGAGAATGCATCTTCAATGTGTGCCTCAACTTCGGAAGCGTAGACAATGTGCCTACGGGGTCGCCCTCATCTCACAGTTCGTGCTGGTTGAGCCTTGTGTTTTTCACATTAACTTGTCGCTGTAGCTGCTTGAAGTTCCACGTTCACTGTGTGACGTAAGCGTCGCAACCTATGCCGCTCTATTGACACGTGAGATAGTCCCGTTCCGGTCTGTGTCAGCACACACAAACTTTGTGGTAACCTATGTACAGACCGCACAATAATGGGGTCCAATCTGATACATGAACCGGTGCAAAAAAAGAAAAAAAAAACGCGTGACGTGAACGAAAACTTATGATCAGTGAGGAACATTGTGCTACAATGTGGCTTATACTGCCGCATCTACATTTACTATTAGGCCAAAGCGTTGCCGCTACGCTATGAAGTTTAGTGCTATGTCAACGATAGCCTGAGTGCAACGACAGTGCAGCTTCGAGAAAGCGGAAAACCTATCTCGTCACTGAAAGGGAGCGCGGAGTACAACCTAATGGAGCAGCCATTTTTAAGAGCATCTTGCCTGGATATATTCGAAAGATTGTGTGATACGGAGCGTCCGAAACATAACTGAATGAAATCTCCTCCGAAATACGTCGGGATTACACGCCCTCCCTCCATCCTGTCGTAATTCAGGGCCCAGACTATACACCCGAAAATAATATAACTGTCGGAATTCGCTCTAATTAACGTGTGTCATGTAGTTACCTATAGTTTGTGCATCGAAATTATAGAGAAAGAGTTGAAAAATAACATCATAATACAAGAAATGTTAAAATATTCACGTGTGGCTTCATCTCAATGTGACTCATATGAAGCTAGCTTTTGAGGTGATTTATGCATAAACTGGTTCTGGTAATGTTGTCGTGTGGCTTCACCGCATTATGGCTAATATTGCCATGAAGCTAGCTCTACAGGCGATTTATGTGCAGGTCGTAATGTTTGACCACTGGCATTGTAAAAACAGTGATAATTACGCAAGGACAGGCTGAAGCTTACCTTTCATTCAGATTGTAGGGTGATGGTGTGATGTCATACTGGAATTTTTTCGCTCACGTCACGTCGCCCAGAGTTGTTCAGGTCCTAGTAGACTCTCCCATCTTACATGCTCTCAAAAACAACACTATAAATGTCATGAAAATATTGCAGAGGTTCTACCAAGCCTTAAAGAGGGGGGGGGGGGCGCACCTGGTTGGCCTTTTTGTTTCTCTTTATGTTTCTTTTTTCTTTTCTTTCTTTTTCTTTCTTTTGCTGTCTTGATATCTCCGTTTTTATCTGTTCCTTTCTATTGATTTATTTCTTGCTCTTATTTTTCTCGTTATTTCTCCTCCCAAATTGCTCTCTGTTTTCCGATCTTTTTCGCGTCTGTCTCTTTTTAATACTGTTCTCTGTCTTTCTATTTTATTATCTGTTTATTCCCTTCATTTCTCTCTATATTTCTAATTTTTTTCTTATCCCTCTTTCGCTGTGCAGTCTTTCTTTCATTATATATCTCTCCTTCACTTTTTCTACTTTCTGAATCTTCTTTTTTTTTCGTTTGTTCATTCGTTCTTACTTTCTTTCTGTTTCTATCTATAGCACGCAGTAATTCCCTTTCTGTCGTGCTCTCTGTTTTTCTCTGTCTTCATTGTATGTGTTTTTTCTTTCTGTTCCTATGTATATGTTTATCTCTTAAATAAAAGTTACAGTTCATGTTAAATAAAACACCGTAGGAGTATACAACATAAACCTGTCGTAACGTAACTATTACAATAAAGTGCAAATATTCTAGGTAAGCAGAGAGAGAGAGGGATATGTGACGGAGAAACGCAGGGAAATTAAACCGAAAAAGAATACCTGGTTGGCTACCCTGCACTGAGGAAGGGGTAAGGAAGCGAAACAAACTGATAACCAAAATGGCTTTGATATTCGAAAAACGAATATTACAAAAACAAAACAATACACTAGCTAAACAGAACCTGAACCGCTTCCGCTACTGAAGCCTCAGCGTCTGCCACTGCTCCAGGTTTCTCTTAAAAAAATAACATCGGAACATATCGAACAAACAACGCATATGCATATGCTTGCAGATTTATACAAAAATATTACAGTGCGTATTTAGCTGAACGAGTGGCTTCACCATCGGCCGCAGTACGTCAATCTTGGCGCGCTTTGAAAGCGTTGCTGCCACTAAAGTATCTAAAAATTTTGTTGCACCGTACGCGCTTTCTGGCGCCATCTGAACTCGGAAAGTCGAACATGAGATTCAGCATTGAAGCACAAGGTGGCGCCGCTCTCGCACAAGTTTCGTTTTCGCGTTAGCGTCGCTAGCGTCTCGTAGTGGCGGCGGACGTTCCAGCTGCTTCAGCTGTGGGCCCTCGACATACCGCTCTTTTTCGTTAATGGCGCTAACGGCCCCATCGTGTCGCCGCGGTTGCCTAGCGCACTGAGCGTCTGCTCGTAGCAGCGTCGTCGACGGAGCTCCTCCCACGCAGGCCCGACCAGACGACGCGCGGAAATCATGGCGTCTGCTACACACGCCTCCTAGCTACGCTTTTCTGCGAGAAAGTTTTCGTGCGATTCGGTGTGTGGTGTTTCTTTGTCGCTCCACAATTGACCTGTCGTCGTCGTGGAGGGGGCCACTAGTGCGTGCGCCGTGAGGTTCGACGAGATGTCGAATCCGGCGTCGCCCGTGTCGAGGACTTCGACGGCGCCCAGTTCGGGTCGCGCGTCGCCCGCCGGCCCCGCGGTCGCCAACGGAAACGGACCCGCGCTTCGACGGGCCATGCTTCGCCATTCGTCCATCAGCAGCGTGGAATTCTACGACGTCGCGTTCAAGGTGAGTGCTTGTCGACCAACAGCTGCTGCACGATTCTGCGTTTGCTGCTGCGCGCCTGTGTAGTACTGTACCTTTCCTGCTATTCGGAAGAGGAAATCAGCAAAAAAAAAAAAAAAAACTTGTAATGGCAAGTAGTGTCGTGCTGTTATAAGCTCGAGGGCACGGGTACGATTCCCGGAAACGCGGCCCATTTTGACGGAAATTCAAAGAACACCCGTGTACTCTTGAATTAAGGGAACCTCAGGTGATCGAAATTTCCGGAGCACCCCCCCCCCCCCCAACACGGTATTTCTAATAACGATATCGTGGATTTGGGACGTATAACACCAACATATATTATTAAACTAGCGAAAACGACAGCGATGACAGCTGACAACCAGACAGGACAAGGCTTAGAACTAAATATCTGTAGAAGAAAGCCGCCGCACACGTGAACCAGAAGTGCACGCTTAAACAGGCTATCTGAGCCGTTTCACGGTTGCCCACCTATACCAAGTCATGTAACTCGTTGTTAGTACGACATTGACGTGTTTCGTAGGCTTCGACTGATACGTGCTAAACTTTCACACGGCCGAGATGGTCCATTCACGCATGCGCTGATGGTTCGTGTGTGTAGGACTTCAATAAAGGTTTACATTTAAGTACAACCTTTGTCCGGCCTGGTTCTTTCTCGCTGTGTGCGTTTTAGTTTCGCTACGTCTCCGCTTTCGAATAGCGCTTGTAGTTTTCTGGGGACGTTTTTATATATGAGCGCTGTAGCACACGCGTTGCTTATCGATCGACACTGGACTATAAATCGCCAGCCTGTTTCGCGGGGTGTCAACGTGGGTGACCGTATGGAAGGCTTCCTGTTGCACAGAACACGCTCGCGGCAAACGGTCGGAGAGTGCAAAGAAGCCCGGCACAGGAACACGCAAAGCTCACGTTCTCGTCACACTTGTCAAAGAGCACGGAGAAAATTTACGTGCAGTACAGACGGAAGCGCGCTTTTATAGTGCGGTCGAGCACGCGGCTGTGGGCGCCGTTGTTGTCCGCAGTTGCTGCCGCACCTTAGCTACGAGTTTTCGATCATGCTTTTGAATTATAGCTAGAGGACTTAGCACGAAGTTTGACTACTTTGGGTATCGTTTCGGTGATTGCAGGTTTCAGCAGGAGGGGGCAAACTGGTGAAGCCAGCTGTGGGCTCTACACATGCGTGATTCTGTCTTTGCAAATCAGGATCATGAAGTCTTTTTCGAGGAGTGCATATTGTGCCGAACGCCGGCATATCTTACCGTCTTAAGATGACAGTAATGTCATTGTCGCGATAGGTATCGTTTCGGTGATTGCAGATTTCACCAGAAAGTGGCAAACTGGTGAAGCCAGCTGTGGGTTCTACACATGCGTGATTCTGTCTTTGCAAATCGGGATCATGAAGCCTTTATCGAGGAGTGCATATTGTGCCGAACGCCCGCATATCTTACCGTCTCCGGATGGCAGTAATGACTATGTCCCGATATTCGGAAATGCGCCGTATACTGATGAGCCAAACTTCGGCTGAGAACCGACGAAATCAAAACTCTGGCGTCACGCGCATTATCCCCTCGCTACGCCACTAAATCTGAAAAGATAAGTCATCCTGTCACGTGACTGTAGCCAGCCAATCGGTGAGGACAGGCTACTGGCGTTATGATGCTAGGCGCTTGTCATGCCGGACACGAATATGCACCCCTGATCTAGCTCATATTTAAATGTGCTGAGCTCTAGCTATTATTTATATGTGCGGAGCAGTTTAGGCGACGAGCTGTCGTATGTTGTGATCATGTTTCGTCGTTGACGCTAAGCGCAAAAAGAAGGGCTCCGCCACATTTTGCATAGCCAACTGCCGCGTGTTGAGCTCACACTCGTGTCCAATAGTCACCTCTTTTCTAGGAGGAATAAATGAGGAAGGACAGGTAGGTTAGCTAGCTCCTCTTTTCTAGTGTTCTTTAAGCGCCTAGGTGATGATATTAAGCGCGAATATTACTACTATGGCTAACTAAGAAAACGCGACAACGCAAACCACGTGCAACAATTGAAAGAGGAAGCGGGCGATAAATAGCAAAACGTCGCAGCATTAACACGAAGTCAACGATGATGAATAGGCGAAGCTCCCGCGGGGTCATTCGGGTTGTCGTCCACATTGTCCACTTGAACGCGCAAATGAGGGACAACATGTTTGCACAGTGCATACGATTTCGTTTTATTGGTCGTCATAAAAAGGGTCAACCCCATGAGGGCCTTTCGCAAATCGGAGCGCTTTCGTGGTCTTTTTTCTCCATGGCAGAAAGAGAATGCTTCTTCATCGTCATGAGCGTCATCGTCATGGCGCGTCACGATGGACGGCGGACAATGTCGACCCTAAAGAGCTTCGCCCCTAAAAGAAAAAAAGAACGAAAAAATAGGAAGAAAATCATAGATAAAAAACAAAGGAAAAAACTGAGGAAAAGTAGAAGAAAAAGAAATAATGAGAGAAGGAAGGAAAGAGAAAGCCAGAGAGAAATAAAAGGTCCGTTTGATTCGCCTGCATTACGTGAACCAGTTCACGAGGTGCTGCTCCCTGCCATTCGTTTCGGCGGTGCAGCATTGATGACCTCATGAACCCTGCCGTTCTTTTCGAAAGGGGGCAGAAGAGGTGGAGCACTGGTTCACAATTTTCCTGCACCCCCTACGCTGACGGTGCCGGCTTGGTGCAGCCGCACGTGCAGTTGAGCAGACGGCCCCTAACTTATGCATAGACGTCGTATACTGCCTCTATACTGGTGTGTTTTGCCAAGATGTTTGTACCTCATAAACTGTTAGCGCGTGCAGTTTGCCATCGGTCAATGTTAGTTGAACGGTGCAAATTAAGCGAACGCAAATATAGGGTCTGCACCTTGTCGGTACATCGTCATTCGGCGGTGCCTGCGCCGCCGAACTCGCGCTGCACAATTTCTGCTGCACAGCCGTGCACCTATTCCGTGCACGTGAATCTAACAGACCTGAAGAAAACTGCCAACTTTCTTCAGGCTTTGCAATAATAAGGTGAAGCTGCTTTACCTTTTTTTATGCATTTGCTCGTACGTATTACTGTTAAATGTGCATACGTCATTACGCGATGTGATACCTGCAGGTACTATACGCTGTCTCATCAATATGCCACGTCGCGCATGTGATGGTATATTGCGCGCATTAAGCCAAAGCGCTACAGCATGAACTGAACTTTGGCCTAATTATTATTCGTAGGAATGACCGTCACAGCTTCGCGTTTGATATACATCGCCCGATCGAGACGTTGACAATAAGTGTTAATTGGAGTTGAGTTAACTTTGCCTACGTCATCGGAGACGTGTACACTGCAGGGACGGACGTGTAAGGAGGACGTGCTCTATTGAAGTTTTAGTCGGAAGTGTTGAAAGATATACACAAACACATTAGAAAACTATAAGAATGGCATCAACCGCAGAATGTGTATGCATATAAAAGAACGCCGAGCACGCCTATAGGCCAGCAGATTAAATTATATCAAGGTATTCTACCTTGCGGCTAGACAGCGCAAGCGTATACAGCGCATGCTTATGCACGAAATACTTTATTGATGTAGACGGCTTCGAAAATATCTCGAGTCCTAGGATCTCGGTTCGAAAACAAATTGAGATCACGAAACACACCGAGATCATGCTTCTGAAACGCGAATAGTCACCAATTCAAACGCATATGCACGCAGGAGAAAACAATAACATACGGCAGGAAGGGGCGTCTTGGCTATAATCTTTCAGAAGGGTCGGTCGATCTAAAAAAAAAAAAAAAACTCGGTAAACTCTTGCAGGACCTTCTTCTGTGACGTCGCATATTGACGATGTGGTAAAATTCTATCCTCCGACAGAGGTTCGTTATGCAATTTGTTGAGCGTGTTGCGAAGGCAATAGTCGCTGTGCATTTCCAGAGTTCTCTATACTATACGGCGTCTCTCGTAATGTTATCTTGGTTTTGGGAAGATTACCCCCAACAGCAATGATTAGTTATTGCATGTTGCTTGTTATTACATATTCCATTGTCTGAATCCATTCCCATCCTTTCGTTTTGTGTATAAGTACACGTGAGCACTTGCGCAGCGTCCTGCTTTGGTGCGCACGTGGTCGACCGCGTGACCCGTTCGTATCGACCGATTTGTTGTGAGTTGAGAGACAGTGATTTTCCGAACAATGCTCAGCGCTTATATATATATGACGAGTGGCGAACACATCTGCAGAGGCCCAAAAGAGAGGAAACAGCTTACTTTCGTAAACACCAAGCACAGAAATTCATCCATGTTTCACTTTTTTATAGCTCACAAAGGAACACGGATGAAAAGCGACGTGGACCGGCTTCCAAAAGATGATTCCTTTTCCGCACGAACGCACACACACGCACACGCACACACATTCAAGTAGCCAGACACTGGTCGAAACTGTCAAAATAAACGTTTCCGTTGTAACTGTTCTCACGGATGATCTACTGGACTATTTGCAATGCTCTCCTTAACCTGCTAGGCACTTGTCGCCTTCGAAGCCAATTTCTAGCCTGAGGTGCAAAGATTTTGCACACTAATTAGATTATTCAAAAACAGGTAATTTTGAATAATGTTTAAAAATTGATCTTTATTATCAATTTTAGGCGGTTGTTTTTATGGTGAAGTTGTTTCACGTGGCAAAATATGGAGAGCCTGATTTTTATGTCGAAAATATCGCGCTTAGTTTGTGAGATCGATACATCGGCGATTTGATCACGATAGCGCGCCGCGCCAGAAACGATCTGCTATCTATAGCATAGAGAATGCCGACCGATCGCCCCTCGCGCATTATTGTCTGTATATCTGTAATCTTAACGGGACACTAAAGAAGAATGATGACTTGGTTTAGATTTACGAACTGCACTCTGAGAACTGTAATGCCGTATGCTACACTATCGCTATTATTATTAGCGGAGAAAATGGGGTTGATTTTCTCCCAGCAGCAGGATAACGTAACTTCAAAATCCAAAGTTTACAAGTTATATTAGGGCCTTCTGCCGCCATTGTTGTGAGAGTGTAGTAATTATTTTAACCAAAGCGGCCATAACCTTGAACAATTACGGGCTCCGCCATAGTGGAGCAATGGCTGCCCCCCGCCACGGTGGTCTATTGGCTGAGGTACTCGGCTGCTGACCCGCATGTCGCGGGATCGAATCCCGGCTGGGGCGACTGCATTTTCGATGGAGGTGAAAATGCTGTAGGCCCGTGTGCTCAGATTGTAGTGCGCGTTAAGTGAAACCCCGGGTGGTTGAAATTTTCGGAGCACGCCACTGTATACGGTGTCTCTCATATGGCGGTTTTGGGACGCCCCACAAATCGATCTTTGGAGCAGTGGCTGCGGTGATCTTCAGAACTGAAGGTCGCGGGTTCGATTCCGGCGGCGGCGGTTGCATTTTGATGGAAGCGAAAGGGTAGAGAATTGTGTGCTGTGCGATGTGAGCGCAGGTTAAAGAACCCTATAGGTTGTCGAAATTTCCGTAGGCTTCTACGACGGCGTCTATCAAAACCATATTGACACGCGCGCTCGTTGTGATTGTTTGCGGGGAGCATTGTTAATGTAATTTATTGCATGTACTCTCTCTCTTATGTTCTGTCTTTAGCATCGGGACGATGCTTTTTCAGGGGGGGGGGTAGTGACACGCGCGCTCGTTGTGATTGTTTGCGGGGAGCATTGTTATCACTTTCTGTTAAGCGCAACGCAAGAGTGGCATGCAAGATAAACGCGGCCTGCGTTGCACTTAACAGAAAGTGATAACAATGCTCCCCGCAAACAATCACAACGAGCGCGCGTGTCACTATCGTGGTTGGGAGACGTAAAGTAAAATAAAAGGTATTATAAACAATTGTAAGAATTCGTAAATATACGGGGCAGACTTCACGCTCTTTCCGCCCTACTCCTCCTCTCTTCTGCGCGTCTATCAGCGCAAGGTGTCACGCAATTTCCTGTCTTTCCGTTCCGTCGTGAATCGCCATGAACACCCGATCACGCACGGCGCGGTAAGGCAGGTACACGATGCTGTCGGCAGCTGTTTGTAGCGGTATAAATGGTGACGCGAGTTGCGTAACACGACCGAATACAAATGCAAATAGCGTGTCGAGCTTGGATCGGAAAAGCGGTGGATGATCGGATATAACCCACACATGCTGGATATCTTAGTTACGAATAAATGGGGTGGCAGTTTACGGAAATGCACCGATCACTCGCCATCATTCATGCGGCGAGAAATGGTGGGTAACGAGCATATATACTAACAGTACGAGCCAGTATTATATATGCGCTACTAGTAGAACACGATTGTTTATTGATGAAGGAGCACATCCTCCGGTACCGAACAATTTTAGCAGGAGAGTCGGAATATTTTTAACGCGAGAGTTGGTACATCATCATCATCATCATCATCATCATCATCACGACCACCACCATCATCATCGTCGTCGTCATCATCATCGTCATCATCATCATCATTATCACTATCATCATCATCATCATGATCGCCATAATCTTCATCATCATCATCATCATCAACAACAACATCATCGTCATCATCAACAACAATAACAACAACAATAACAATAACAGCAACAATAACAACAATAACAAAAACAATAACAACAATAAAAAACAATAACAACAATAATAACAATAACAACAGTAAAAATAAGCAATTAGAGAAACAGTTGAAGAGACGCGGACTCTAAAACGAGGTAGTCGTGACTTCATAATAGACTTAGAGATCAATACGAACGGTGCACTGCGAAGATAACTCCATCAATTAGAAGAAATTCATAGCCGCTCAGCGAAGTACGGAGACACTGCGACCACCTAATCAGGCAATGTGCTGCACTATCAAAGAGCAATGGGATGACACAATTTGCCTATAGGTGGAATACGGTATATTCGCAGTGTCTGCGCGAAAAAGGCGATGATGAGTATACACCTAATGGAAGCGTTAGGGAATAAGTCTTTTTTTACGTGTTGGTTTATGACCGCACCTGGTATCGCTCCACAAGTGAGCGGAGGGGTCTAGCACTTTTCTTCCCTAGTGGTCTTGCTAACTAATGCGCGAGTCCAAGAAGGATGTCCCGTACATCGCATACGGCGTTACAGAGTCATCACACGCCGTAAGGAGCACGCATGAAAAGACAGGGCATGCAAACACGGACTTAAGATAGCAACTCATGACGCCAAAGATGCTAACAACTGTAAATTGACTAACGGGACTAATTGACTGATCACTAATGACCGCAAACTGAAAAGAAAACTTACTCATGCACACGCCCATGCAATATCCAAAATTACCAACTCGACGTGCCGGGGGAGGTCTATTTGAGAACGATAATGGTTAAGGCGTTTGGTTTCACGTTTGCCCAAGTTGATCGACGGTTTAACTGCTATTATCGACATGTCATGCCTCAATCTTCAGACGTGTTTTTTTATTTTTTTCATTCCGGGGCCGGCCATACAAAACTGCGTATCCATCAAATTTCGGCGTGTTCTTGCACTGTTTGCAATACAAAGAAAGATTACAAGGGGAGCCTCTGGTTAGCTATCTCTCGGGCTCCAATAATCTCTGATGAATGCAGGGGCTCCAACGTAAAAGCGGCCGCAGCTGAAAGGGACCTTACATGTAGCACATTTGTACGGCAATCGGGGAATTTGTTGGCGTGTTTTACGAAACAAATATAGGTACGCTTCTTGTCTTGCCTTGCCTTGTCTTGTCGTGTCGATTGGTCCGCATATATCATGAACATGTGCAGGTAAGTTATCGCGCCTTTTTTTTTCCTTTCCGCCGTTGTGATTAGCATGGTTGCGATCGCAGTATCTTGTATATGAGGATACTCCACATTATCGAATGTAACGGAAATACAGACACAGATACTCGTCTTCCGAGACGTATCGCGATACAGATACAAAATGTCCAAATAGTCTCTAAGACACATATATCTTCAAAACTGTCCAGCCCTGTCCGCAGTAAAGTTCAGTTCCACGTCCCTTAGACTATTTCGTAAGCGCTTTCTTTGAGATAGCGGTAACAAAATATATTAGATGCATTCTCGAGCACCGCAATACCTGTTTTAAGTTTCTCGAAACAGTACCTTTGGTTTGAGTAACAATCCGAAAAATTAATAAAAATTCGTGTCAGTATACTAAAGCGCTGCGCGCATTTGTTTCCGAATCCGTCGGGCGGCTCTCCGGCCCACTTTCCCATTGTTCCACGCGCACCGCAGTACACAACAGGTGCAGGGACGACCAGGTGCAGGGACGACCAGCTGCCATTGCAACGTGCCTCCGAGGCACGCCTTGTGGGACAACGAGGGCCTCTCTTGTCGGTCCACTTGTGGGTCGACGTCGCGAAAAAAAAGGAGAGAGTGTCTGAACTTCGAGTCGGTCAACAACGCCATTTGCAGCAGCTGGGGCCGTCTCGGGAGTCACCTTTTTCGAGAAACTATATAAGCGATATGACATGGAAAAGGGGGACGCGATGGCCCTGCCACGTATAGCGCAGAGGGATCGCCGAAGGAAGAGAGAGAGAGAGATGGAGAGGAAAGGCAGGGAGGTTAACCAAGCTTGGCTCGGTTGGCTATCCTACATTTCGGGGGGGGGGGGGGGGGGAGGAAAGATACGGGCGTAGTGCTGAGCTAAACGGCGATTCACTGAAGGGTTCGCATTTCAGTGCTTTACTCAGCAGGATGAACAGCGCGTTATACAGTGAGGTAGCTGTAAATGCTATCTATCTATCTATCTATCTATCTATCTATCTATCTATCTATCTATCTATCTATCTATCTATCTATCTATCTATCTATCTATCTATCTATCTATCTATCTATCTATCTATCTATCTATCTATTTATCTATTTATCTATCTATTTATTTATCTTATCTATCTATTTATCTATCTTATCTATCTATTTATTTATCTTATCTTATCTATCTATTTATCTATTGTATCTTATCTATCTATTTATCTATCTTATCTATTTATCTTATCTATCTATTTATCTTATCTATCTATTTATCAATATTATCTATCTAACTATCTATGTATCTATCTATCTGTCTAACTTATCTACCTATCTCTCTAATCTATTTATCTATTTATCTATCTATCTAATCTATCATTTTTTTCTTTATTTCTCGCTTTCTTGTTATAATTACCTCCGAACGGGCGTCGCTTCTTTCAGATGGTTCCAGACATCACTTTATTGGGAAATAGCAGAACAATACTAGGTGTGTTCGACGTACTCAGATGGCGGCTTCAATGAACAGGACCGTTTGTCGGGAGCGTCGAGCTAATGGATTTCATAGCGGTTCGTCCGAAACACTCCCGGTCGCTCTTTCCAGCTCTTTATTTCTCGTTTCTTTTTTTTTTTTGGTGGGGGCGACTCCATTTTTACTGCTCTACCATCTCGGTGTCCTCGCGAAGTTCGGCAAAGCATCGTTTACACCATAAATATCCGCCGCCATCTTGTCCCTGAAGTGGAGAGTTGAAGTATACATGTCTTCTCGCTTATATATTATGTCCACCCCCTCGTGACTCATTCGTCTCTTTCTCGGCGCTTCAAAAATCTTTTCTCGGTTCGATCGATTCCGTAAGCAGAGAAGCAGCTGAAAAGCTCCGCGCCATCAAAGCACTTCGCTGTGCGTTTCGAGAGGAATTCCCGTGCGGATTGTGTTGAACCCACCAAGCCATCAGTGCTGCATGCTTATTCTTTCTCTCGTATCCACGGTAACGCAGTTTGCTTTCGCGTCTGCACTTTTCATTGCGTATCTGATGCGCCCACGTCTCGGCAATATACCGTGCAGTGGTTTGATAATATGAAAATGTCACCATATGGTCGCGCACGTGAAAGTTGGACGACCCAAGTGCCATATAGATTCAGTCGGAAACACGGTAATTATGTCATGTTTCCGTCTCCCTAAATTGAATCGAACATTTTCAGTACGCAAAAGTGTAGCCTTTGAGAATACACTTTTCTACGCTTTGGATGAGACTTCGCCTACGGAACCTGTTTGAACGCCACCTATCGCGTATGTCGTCGCCTCAACGTTCAGAGAAGCAGATAACGCTCAAAATGGAATCTTCACAAGAACGTGGCTGCGCGAACATTCGTTATTTTCGAATAACGGATCGAATATTGTCGAATTCGTATTTATCTTCGAATCTAACAGCCACTGCATACGCGAGTACACAAATATATTGAATACACTCCGTTGTTCCGTATGTCATGGCTACTGTTTTTTGCTTTTATACATACTCTGAATAGCAAAAAAATAGATGGCTTTCACCTTGAACTCGTCTCATATACCTAATTAACGTGTACCTTGTGCACGTACATGCATGGGTTAGTTTTCACGTCGCTCTCACTTTCTCCTCCTCCCCCTGTTGAATCACTACCACTGTGTACGGAAATCGAACCCGCTTCCTGTAACTTAGCGCCGCAGAGATGTATCAGTTTAACAAAACTGGAAAATCGGCGAGATATTGCATAGGTTGAACAGATTTTCGAAGCGCAGAAGAACACACATTCACAAGACAAGAGGACAGAATGGGCCTGTCTTTCATCTAACCTCATTCGAGGCATAGCGCACTATAATGCATCCAGGAAAGCACACATGCGCGCACAGGAAACTGCTTAGTCAAACACGTTTTAACTTACAAACACTTATCGAGGTTACATGAAAGTAGAGTCCGCCCTGTCCTCTCAGCTTGTGAACGTAGGAACGCGCGCGCGCGCGCGCGCGTGTGTGTGTGTGTGTGTGTGTGTGTGTGTGTGTGTGTGTGTGTGTGTGTGTGTGTGTGTGTGTGTGTGTGTGTGTGTGTGTGTGTGTGTGTGTTCGCAAGGAATCCCCGTCAATTATATATCAGTTCACGGAATCGGACCTCGGACGGCCAGTACGCAAAATCACAAAATGTGCTATAGATATAGCTTCCTGAAGACATCGTGCCCTTTGTGAAGTCTCAAAAACGTGTCCGTACAATCGCACGCGAGCTCTTGCTATGAACCAAAATGTACGAGAAAACGTTCACGAAATTTCTTTTGCTTTTGAATGATATTGCCGGAGATGTTTGCTTAGGTTTTAGCTTGGCTTTTTAAAGAATTAAAGTTATATAAGGGGAGGTTGGTGCCATTGCGTGGCACTGGTTACTCCTCTTCTCTTGCGCAACAGTCGGCATTGCATATTAAGTAACAAACACAAGGCTATACATAGGTACATGGCACACGCACTGAGTCCAACTCCTCTTCTCTTGCGCAACAGTCGACATTGCATATTAGGTAACAAACACAAGCCTATACATAGCCCCGCCGCGGTGGCCTAGTGGCTAAGGTACCCGGCTGCTGACCCGCAGGTCGCGGGATCCAATCCCGGCTGCGGCGGCTGCATTTCCGATGGAGGCGGAAATGTTTAGGCCCGTGTACTCAGATTTAGGTGCACGTTAAAGAACCCCAGGTGGTCGAAATTTCCGCAGCCCTCCACTACGGCGTCTCTCATAATCATATAGTGGTTTTGGGACGTTAAACCCCACATATTAATCAACAAGGCTATACATAGCTA